>NC_142931.1:10503657-10506157 GCF_046866305.1 Octopus bimaculoides | reverse complement strand
TTTAACACCTGTCGACATGCCTACAAAAATTAACCTGGTGCAGCCATCTGGTTCGCCAGTCCTCAGTCAAATCGTCCAACCCATGCTAGCATGGAAGGCGGACGTTAAACGATGAACAAAATGAGTTTAATCCTTTGGTTCCAACCCACCTGGAACCCCTTGTTTGGAATAGCTGGGTCTTGCAAGAGGTGACTGAGAAAGGACACTCTATGGACCAAAGACTCCAATCTGATCTGGTAGAGTTTCTACAGCTGGATGCCCTTTCTAACACCAACCACTCCGAGAGTGTAGTGGGTGCTTTTTACGTGCCACCGGCACAAGGGTCAGTCCGGCGGTACTGGCAACGGCCACGCTCAAATGATGTTTTTTTACATGCCACCTGCACAGGAGCCAGTCCAATGTTTTGTTCACATGCCACCGGCACAAGTGCCAGTAAGGCGAAGCTGGAAACGATCACACTCAAATGGTGCTTTTTATGTGCCACCACAGGAGCGAGACTGCTGCTCTGGCAGTGATCCCACTCAGATGGTGCTGTTTAATATAGACATTAAATAATAAAGACAATGATGAAGATGGCTGTAATCTAAATGTTGTTCACTCCTTGTGTGTGTGTGTGAGAGAGAGAGAGAGAAATGGAAAGGGAGGGAGATTGGTAAATTCTGCATAAGGTATGTTTATATAATTTTAGTAGCATTTTAAGCCAGAACTATTTTCTGACTCTGAGAAGTAAAACTAAAAAGGAATAAAAACAAACTACTTATTATGCAATCTTCACTTTGTGAAGAAGATATGGTCATCATGCTTATCAAATAGTGGAAGGAAAAAAAAGAAAAACAAAATTTCATAGCATAAAACCGATGAGAGATGAACCGCTAGGCTTGCATAGGATAAGTTTCTTGAAAATTTTGATAACAAATTCTCCAGAGAAATGTATTGAGAAGATTAAAATAAAATGTCTAACCTAGAAAGATAGTAAAAACCAATGCCAGTAGAATAATAGTTAAGTTAGTGTTAAGATATCTTATGTGGGAAACATTAGTCATTCGTTTTTCTATGCTAGCATGGGTTAGACAACTGCAACAAATATAATCATCATTATCGTTTAACGTCTGTTTTGTGTTCTGGTATGGGTTGGACGGTTTCACTGAGGACTGGCAAGCCAGGAGGCCACTCCAGGCTCCAATCTGATGTGGAAAGGTTTCTACAGCTGGATGCCCTTCCCTAACGCCAACCACCCCGAGAATGTAGTAGGTACTTTTTACGTGCCACTGGCATGAGGGCCAGTCAGCGGGTACTGGCATTCGGATGGTGCATTTTACGTGCTACCGGAACAGGAGCCAGTCGAGACAGAGGGCTGGCATCAAACAAGTTCGGATGGTTATTTTTATGTGCTACGGGCATGGGGAGCTAATCAGGCGGCACTGGCAACAACCCACACATGAATGGTGCTTATTGTGTGCCACCAGCATGGGAGCCAGTGGTGGCACTGGCATCAGCCACAACTACAATTTCCATTTGATTATGATTTGATTTTTGATTTTATTTTTACTTAACTCAATAGGTCTCTTCAAGCACAACATGTCGCCCGACAATTCAAAGGTACTTTTTAAATGGGCTAGTTATGCAACACTGGGGTAGGCTAAGTAATTATTTTTATTATTTCAATATGGCAATGAACTGACAGAATCGTTATGCATTGTAATATTTCGCCAATCTTTATGTTGAGCTCAAATTCCACCGAGGTCGACTTTGCCTTTCATCCTTTCGGGGTTGATAAAATAGGTACCAGTTGAGTACTGGGGTCAATGTAATCGACTCATCCTCAGCTCCCCCAAGTTGCCCTTGTCGAAAAAATTTGAAACAATTATTTCAAAACATGTGATACCTCGAGACATATTTCAGGCTTATTATGACCTCATCAGAGACGCATAAACTTCACAAAACTAGCTTTTGTAGTAATGGAGCATAATGTAAATACATGAGATTGTATAATGGTTACATAGAAACAAGACTGTAAAAACAAAAAAAACTTGGTGATGCCATCTGCATGAAGAATAACAGTTAAGTTAGTGTTAACATGTTTAATGCAGTGGGTGGGAGCATATTGAAATTCTAACTTGCACAGCAGTTACAAGACACTGACCCAGAGGGCTTTTTGCTGAAGTATTTTGTGTCTGTTCATCCAAGGAAGGCAAAGTTAGACCCAGAAGATGGATTTCTGTTGGGATGTCACCAACTTTCAGCACAAATCCGAGATTAATGAGAGAAAAAATATTTAAGAACAAAATTTTCTTTAAATTGAAAGAAAAATAACCACAATCCCCTCATTTAAAATCAATCAATCATTTACTGATTATGAGGAAATTAATGGTTTTTAGAATTAGGTGTCAGACGGAAATTTAGTAATAGAGCCATGGTCGGAAAACTCAGATGAGAAATGTTATTTAACAGTAAATTCTGCTGGCAATGCTGAGGATTATGATGATGACAGTGGTGGTGG
>NC_142931.1:10446157-10498657 GCF_046866305.1 Octopus bimaculoides | reverse complement strand
TTTTCACTTTAATGTTTTTTGTCTGTATTTAATTTCGATTTGCATATGTTCGTCAACTTTTTTGCATATTCGTAATCCCTGACATTTAAAACAGAGATCTGAAAAAGTTTTTTCAGACAAATGCATTTTTCAAGGAGAGGCGAGAAAACTGCATTAGCCCCCATCATTTAACATCTGTCTTGGAGTGTTCAGTTTGACGAGAACCAAACAAGCCAGATGACTGCACCAAGATCCAAAGTCTACTTTGGCATGGATTCAACAACAGGATGTCCTTCCTAATGCCAACCATTCCCTGAATGTGGTGGGTGCTTTTTACATAGCACCAGCATAAGTTATGTCCACCAAGTGACTCACAAGACAAGGAAAAGACCCACCCACCTCGACTGAGTGGGGCTGTAGGAGAGAGGGAAGTGGATTTATACCAGGTGAGAGACCAAAGTATGACTGAAGGACAGGCAAAGGTGTTGTGCTATTGAGGAGATAAATGGCTACCCTGAATTACATAGGGTGGGAGCACCTGGAAAGAAGACAAAGATGGTGGTGACCTGGAATGCTAAAATCCACCTCTCATCACAAGATTCAGTTTAAGAAATCATCATCGTCGTCATTTAACATCTGCTTTCCATGCTGGTATAGGTTGGACAGTTTGATAGGCGCTGGCAAATTGGAGAACTGCAACAGACCCCAATTATCTCTTTCAGCATGGTTTCTAATGCCAGCCAATTTACAGAGTGTACTGGGTGCTTTTTACGTGGCACCAGCACGTGGATTTTGTATGTGGTACCAGCACACATATATACATACACATACAAACATAAGCATGTGTGTGTATGTGTGAGAGAGACATACACACACACATAATAAAATCATAAACTACACACTTGAAAAACCATTTAAATGCTATGTCCATGCTTCCAGTCAGCACAGAAACAATATATATTTCATACTTCAACAATTTATCTGTAACCAGAGAGCTCTTATATAAATAAACAAACGATTACATATAACTGATGCAAAACACTTGACAGATAACTTTTATTAACCAAATCTTCACTATTTCTAACTAGTGACATTGATACAACTAAACAAGAGAGCAACACATGTTTAAGGGCACAATTTATAAACAGATATTTTTGTTGGCAACTCATACAGCACTGGTTTCAAAGAGAAAAAGAAACATTATTTCCAAAATATTGATGGAATAAAGTCAGACTCTATAACAAAGCAAAGATCACATTGCAGTGATTTCAAAATTACTGGGTCAGTTTTGAAGTAGGACTAATATAGTTTAGCCAGAAAGAAAAAAATATTATCTATAATGGCAGCTTGATAAGTACTTAATTAATGTAACTGGGTAAAAGTGGCTGACATCTTTGAAAGAGAATCAATCACCTCGAAAGGACAAAGTGTAAGTGGGTGGATTAAATGAGGGGGGGGGGGGGGGTCATCATCGGGCAATATGCTGTGCTTGAGGAAACCTGGTGAGTCAAGTGAAATTGTTGTCTTGGCCAATGCCAGTGCCACCTGACTGGCACCTATGCCAGTGGCATGTAAAATGCACCATTTGAGTGTGGCCAATGCCAGTGGTACATAAGAACCATTCAAGTGTGGTCAATGCCAGTACCACCTGACTGGCACCTGTACCAGTGGCACGTAAAAAGCACCATTCGAGTGTGGCCAATGCCAGTACCACCTGACTGGCACCTGTACCAGTGGTACGTAAAAAGCACCATATGAGCGTGGTCCACCTGATTGGCCCGTGCCGGTGGCATGTAAAAAGCACCCGCTACACTCTTGGAGTGGTTGGTGTTAGGAAGAGCATCCAGCTGTAGAAACCTTTCCAAATCAGATTGGAGCCTGGTGAGGCCTCCTGGCTTCCCAGTCCTCAGTCAAACCAACCACTCTTGCGCTTGTTACTGTTTTTCAAGGAATTTCTTCATTTTTACATGTCATCAAAGATGCAAAGCAAATGGATGATCTGTTGGCAGGAGAAACGATAACAGCGACACCACATACAGCTTGCATTACTCAAGAAAGCACAAATGTAAACAAACACACAGACACATGCATATATACACACATATGCATATATACACACATATGCATATACACAACAGGCTCGTTTAAATGTCTATCAATCAAAACCACACACTAGGCTTCAGTCAACTCAGGGCTTTAGTAGAAGGTACTTGCCCACAGTGCTGTGCAGTGGGACTGAACCTGAAATTGTGTGCTTTGTAAGGGAACTTCTAAACTTAACAGCCATGCAAACTTTTTGTTTCCTCCCAATATAAACAAAACACAAAACCTAGCAGACATGCAATGTGAAGGCGCACCTTTGATGCAGGTCTGAAAAAGTACCACTCTGATGTTTAACTCTTTACTCTTACTCTTTTACCTGTTTCAGTCATTTGACTGCGGCCATGCTGGAGCACCGCCTTTAGTCGAGCAAATCGACCCCAGGACTTATTGTTTGTAAGCCTAGTACTTATTCTATCGGTCTCTCTTGCTGAACCGCTAAGTTACGGGGACGAAAACACACCAGCATCAGTTGTCAAGCAATGCTAGGAGGACAATCACAGACACACAAACATATACACAAACATACATATACATATATACGACGGGCTTCTTTCAGTTTCCATCTACCAAATCCACTCACATGGCTTTGGTCGGCCCAAGGCTATAGTAGAAGAAACTTGCCCAAGGTGCCACGCAGTGGGACTGAACTCGGAACCATGTGGTTCGTTAGCAAGCTACTTACCACACAGCCACTCCTACACCTACAAATATTATGCAAATTTTCACTCGGATCTATTGTGTGAACTGGCACTAAAAGCACAATTGGTACAGAAACAATTGTAATTGGTAATTAAAGATGTGATAAAATCTTTTTTCTTTTGGTCTTCTTATTTTTTACACATGCACGCACATTCAGGCTACTATGGGCATATGGCATAGTGGCTAAGATCGCGGGCTACTAACCCCAAGATTCTGAGTTCGATTCCAGGCAGTGGCCCGAATAATAATAATAACATCGAAAAATACCTTAGGAATGAGAACCCAGGTTCAAAATTTCCCCCAAGACACCTGAAGAAGGCTGGAGAGTATATCAGCTGAAACATGTTAACAACAAACAAGATGAGGACAAATATCCGTCAAATGTAAATCATCATCATCATCATCGTTTAACGTCCGCTTTCCATGCTAGCATGGGTTGGACGATTTGACTGAGGACTGGTGAAACCGGATGGCTACACCAGGCTCCAATCTAATTTGGCAGAGTTTCTACAGCTGGATGCCCTTCCTAACGCCAACCACTCAGAGAGTGTAGTGGGTGCTTTTATGTGTCACCCGCACGAAAACGGCCACGCTCGAAATGGTGTCTTTTATGTGCCACCCGTACAAGAGCCAGTCCAGGGGCACTGGCAACGATCTCGCTCGAAAACCCTACAAGGCCAGTCAGGCGGTACTGGCAACGGTCACGCTCAGGACATAATTCCAGATCTCTTAAATATAGAACTGAAGTGGTTCAAACTATAAAAATTTTAAATGATCCATTAGCTTATGTCAATAAGGAAGCCTTGATGTCACGATAACTCAACCTGTTAGAAATAGCAGTTGAATATGTCAAATCACATTCTACTACTTTTTAAAAAAATTTAGGATACATTGGCAAATGCTCGAAGGAAAAATAGCAGGCGGATGGTCACGATTGGAATTCCTTATATCATAGAACCGCTTCATCAAGGATAAGCTAGAGTTGCACAAGGACCTAACACTAAATTTAGAGAAAACAAAACACTGGCAATATACCCGTTGAACAGTTTTAAAAAAAAAGAAAAAAAAGCCTGGTGCAACAATATAGGTCCATGGGTAGTGAAATGTTAAAATATGACAACCCGTACTGGTAGAAAAACAAGTATAAATATACTGAAAAAATATAACACATCTCAAAGCTATGACAACCATTTCATTTAAAATTTAATTCAGGGGAGATAACTTTAACGAAATGGAGGAGTTATCTCTCTTGAATTCTGCTGTATTTATCAGAGTGAGGGAATTATTCTTCAACAATGTTATCACGATACATGCAACAGGGAATAAGACGCTCTGGAACGGAAACATTAGACAGCATAAATTCTTTCAATGTTTGTTATTTTCCAGAATGTGGATAGATATATTTAGTTAATATATAAATACAATCATTAAGCATTTATCACGTATGGCCCCCAAAAAACACATGGATCAAAGTTCCTAATATTTGAAATTGATAATAAAAAAAAAAATTCCCAATTCTGTAAATTATGGAGATGCTCCTGTTTCTTTTGGCATTATGTCATGCTTGAGCGGGGTCACAGTCATGGAAAATATTGGTGTCATGCCAGTGGCACGTAAAAACACCCATTACACTCTCGGAGTGGTTGGCATTAGGAAGGGCATCCAGCCGTAGAAAACCATGCCAAATCAGACTGGAACCTGGCGCAGCCTTCCATCGTGCCAGCCCAGTAAAACTGTCCAACCCATGCCAGCATGGACAATGGACGTTAAATGATGATGATGATGATGTACCTACTTACATCCAGGTAAACTGTTCCAACAAGAATTACATACATTAATCAGTGACAGCACAGGGCTGAAATTAAAAAGTACAAACGACTGGTTTAACCAAGTGTACTACTAAATAATTGTACATTCTCATGCTATCATGAGCATTTTGAAAAGTTTGTTATTTATAATTATGTTATACATAAGTTTTAATAAAGTTAGCAATGATGGTCTTCATTTTTTTTTTTTTCTATAAGATTGCTGTTATTAAGTTTCAATGAGATGCTCCAGTAACTTTTAACTGTACATTTGAAGTGCACCAATAACTTTTGACTGTACATTTGAAGTGCACCAATAACTTTTGACTTGATATCTTGTGTGCCAGGAAGTCAAAAATATTGTAAACTTCTCATATAATACAATATTAAATGAATATAATTACTGAACTGCGTGAAGGGAAGTATATATTATCATCATCATTTAACGTCCACACTCCATGCTGGCATGGGTTAGACGGTTCAACTGGAGCTGATAAGCCAGAGGGCTGCACCAGGTTCAAGTCTCTGATTTGACATGGTTTCTATGGCTGGATGCCCTTCCTAATGCCAACCACTGCAGGAATGTAACAGGTGCTTTTACATGCGACCAGCACATACATACATATATACATATATTTGTTTTGCAAGATCTTTGATGTGAAATCGTGTGTTGAAACAGATGTTGTTGTATTTGGGGATGGTCATATTGCCAGTTTAGCCAATAAAAACACACGCACTGTATATTTGGTGTTAATTTGCTTCAGCTTTATATTACATTAATCTTACATTAATCTTAATCTTATTAAGATTAAGATTAATGTAATATAAAGCTGAAGCAAATTAACACCAAATATACAGTGCGTGTGTTTTTATTGGCTAAACTGGCAATATGACCATCCCCAAGTACAACAACAAATATATATATATATATATAAATATATTTGTGAAGGCGCATGGCTTGGTTAAGGTGTTGCACTTGTGATTGTGAGATCGTGGGTTTGATTCCCAGATGGGGCATTACGTGATCAGCTGGACATGCTATATCTATGATCCAGTATCATTTGCTTTGTTTCTCAATTAATACTATTATTATTATTATTATTATTATTATTATTATTATTATTATTATTATTAAAGCAGCGAGCTGGCAAAATCATTAACATGCTGAATAAAACGCTTAGTGGTACTTTGTCCATTTCATCCAGCTTTATATTCTGAGTTCAAATTCTGCTGGGGTTGACTTAGCCTTTCATCCTTTCAGGATCAATAAAATAAGTACCAATTGAGCAGTGGCATTGCCTTAATCAACTGAACTACTACCCCAAAACTGTTAGCCTTGTGCCAAAATTGGAAACAATAGCAGCCACCATCGCTGTCATCATCTTCATCGTTCGCAAAATGCCTGCACAGTATACAGCTTATCACAATTGTTACAACCTGTCTATCTGAAGTTAAATGCCACAACCACTTCACAGCTGACTGATTTAAGTAGCAGAAATGACAGCTTTCCACTAAAAATAACTGCTTCGCTGGCTACAGTTACTGCTTCCAACAATGCCTAGAAAATCCATGACAGCATAAGCACATGCAATTATTATTTACAGACTGACAATGAGTCAATTTAATAGAGTTAGTAGTTTGTACTTTAACACCAGTATTGAGTTGTTGACACTAATTAAAGTACTTAATTATTGTGAGCACAGTCTACCTGGATGTAAATAGGTACAGAGCAAAACCATCTCAGTTATGATCATCTGAACCAGGGTTTCTCAACTGGGATCCATATGGCTCCTGAAGGTCCATATAAGATTTTGTGGGGTCCATGCAACCAAACAGTAAATTGGGGACCCACAATAGTATCTTAAGGGCCCTGAAAAAAATTTGCTTTAGATTTTTCTATTGCAAGAAACAGCTAGGTTTCTTTCTCTAACATTTCACATAGTTCAACCTACACACTGTGTGAAAAGCAAAATAGGAATTTTGAAAGAAGTCTCTATAAAACTAATTTTTAATCATCAAATGGCTATAAGGGGTCCACCAGAATAAAATACCAATCAAATGGGGGTCCATAGATCAAAAATGGTTGAGAACCCCTGATCTAAACTGGAATCCACTTCCTGGTGATGTAAGAAAACGAAAACATTATCATACATCAAGAATTTGATTGCAGATACTTGCCTGGAATGTATCCAAGACATTGAGGGAGTGATGATGGACTGAGAAATGAGGAGATTAGATTTTGTTGCGGTGGCCTGGGTTGGAATCCAGCCATAATAAGTCCTCTCTGTTGCTAGTAGTCAAATCAAGTTTGTAGTTTGAAGATAGCTTCCTCCCTCCCTCTCACCAGTCTCAGAATTCCTGGTAAGGGTCGCATGAACTGTCTTACATCTTAAGTCACAGGAATGGTTATTTGGTTAAGAAGATTGCTTCTCAACCATGTGATCTTGGGTTCAATCCTACTGCAGAGAACCTAAGGCAGGTGTCTTCTACTAGAGATCTGGACTGACCAAAGTTTTGAGAGTAGTTTTGGGAGATGGAGACTGAAAGAAGCCTCTTGTTGCTAGCCACTAAAGCTTTTTTTATTCTCTCTGTTTATTTTCTCGTGTTCCTTTCTGTTAAAGAGCATAGGCTCGAAACGTAAAAGACTTTCTCACCTTCCCGAGCATTAAACTAATACACCTGTTTGTTGTTTACACACCTGTCTTCGTCTTGTTTTTTGGTAAATTCCAACTACATATATATATATGATGCGTATGTGTCTGTATGTGTGTCTGTATGTGTGTGTGTTCATGTGTGTATTCTTGCTTTGACATCATGCGATGATTGTAAAATGATGATGATCATCATCATACAAGCAATGCTGTTCATCTCCAGTCTTTCATGCAAAATATGTCTGGCTGTGGGACAAATATTACCTCACTTGGAAGCGGAAGAGGATTAGTGACAGGAAGGGCATCCAGCTGTAGAAAATTTTCCTCAACAAATTCCTTGTGACCCAGGTGAGCAAGGAAAAATGGACATTAAATGATGACAACGATGATGATGATAATGGTGATAAGTCAAAGTAGCAGAGCCAAGTAATTCCAGAGAATATTAAACAGTCTGTTGTAGTACTTGAAGAAATGTCAAAGAATATTGACGAAGAATATTGATGTTTCAATGAGGTAATCCAGGCTAATCTACTTTATTCTACAATGACCGCTTCAAACAAAAGTAAATGAATTGGAAAATTCTTTCTTCTACCACTCAGATAAATAACTAGGACACAGATAATACGATACCAAACGACTCTCACTAAAGCTTATCTAAGCATTTCGGACTTTCTCTCTCTCTCTCTCTCTCTTTGGTTGTTTTTTAATGAGAATTAAGTTTCATTGGTTTCATGGTGAAGATAAAAAGGCCTGAATTTCTTAAGACTAAACAAAACGATGTGTGTGACAGTAACATATAAGATAGAGTACCGAAGAGAATATATACATCATATGATAGAGAAATAGAGCTTTGTTGTGCTGATATGTACAACTGGTGGAATATATACATACACACATATACACACATGTATGTGTATATGTGTGTGTGTGTGTGTGTGTGTGTGTGTGTGTGTGTGTGTGTGTGTGTGTGTGTGTGTGTGTGTGTGTGTGTGTGTATAAATATACAGGGAGTACAAAAGTAGGTATACGGTAAGTATCATATTGAGGTTATAAAACTTAATTCGTTAGAATTATTAGCATATTAAATTAGTTAGCCTCATTTTTGATATTTTCAATGTCATTAATCATAGTAATACCTTTATCATAACTTTTAATTTTTTTGATAAAAAATGAGTATTGTACCTTTCTTTTTCATAACTGTATACCTACTTTTGCACCACCCTGTATATATATATATATATTGTGGTTGTCTACTCCTTAAACAGAGTTTGACCACCTCCTGCACCTACACCTTAGCCCTTTCATGGCGTCTGATGTGGCTTTTTAAACCAGACAGTGTTTTGAAAAAACACCCACACAGATTGCACCTCTGATTTGCACTACCAATACCTGCAAGTAAGTTCTGCTCATTGTGGATCCTAACATGTCTTTTAAGACCCCCATTGGATTTGCATACATACATACATCAACATATAAATACACATACATACCTATATACACACACACACACACATACTTACATACACACACACTCACATATACATATATATATACACACACAGACATATACACACATACACACACATACAAAGAAAAAATATATACAAGGTGGTCCGAAAAGTAGGTTTACAGATATTCAACTATCTCTTTCGCATTCATATATTAACAGTTTAGATCTTATGAAACCATTATTCTTGTAAGGTAGAAATTTAAATGTAATAAAATGTTTTAAAAGCAATTTAAAGTGCCTACGTGATAACTGTAAACCTACTTTTGGACCCCATTGTGTGTACATATATATATATATATATATATATATATATATATATACACACATATGCTCAATCCAAACATGAACAAGCAAGAAAAACCAACAACACGAGGACATGGAATAAGTAGTGTTATTGAACACTCAAGAAAGGAAAGAAAAGAAAGAGGATTTCACGTTTCGAGCGGAGCTCTTCATCAGAAATATAGAAAAAGTCCAAAGAAGGGAAGACAGAGAAAGAAAATCACCAATGATACACACGCAGTCACATACACACATACATATAAAAATATAGACACACACAGGGTGGGCCAAAAGTAGGTTTACAGTTGTTCAACTGTCTCTTTTGCATTCATATATTAACAGTTTAGATCTTAATTATAAAGATATATGAAACCATTATTCTATGCTAATTTAGTTAATTTTGTCAAGCTCCCTTTTCAGTTTGTAACATAGAAATTTAAATGTGATAAAATGTTTTAAAAGCAATTTAAAGTGCATACATGGTAACTGGAAACCTACTTTTGGGCCACCCTGTATATACAGTTTATGACTGGTGCTGATTTTAATGACCTCAAAAGAATGAAGGAAAATGTTGACCTCAGATCTTGAGATAAAAATGCAGGAGTGAGGAAAGCAACAAAAAGTACAAGACATTTAATCCAATGCCTTACCATTTCTGTTTATTCTTAAAATGTTGCATAAGAATAACACAAGATTACATTCAGAATGGTTCTATAATTTCTGATGACAAATTTCAGTCAAGAAACCCCTTTCTTTGGTAGGAAATAGTTCTGCAACCACCTCCAATGGACTCTACTGCTCTAATCATTCCAGTTGGAGACATATTCCTCTGGCCAACCCATGATGTAATCTCACCACCTTATTAATAATAAGTTTCTAATATAGGCACAAGGCCTGAAATTGGGGGGGGGGGGGGGGTGAGACGTTAGTCGATTACATTGATCCCCAGCAGTCAACTGGTACTTATTTTATCAACTCCAAAAGGATGAAAGGCGAAGTCGACCCTGGCAATGGTTCTGTACCATGAATGAAAAAAAACATTAACTGTCATATCATGTCGTATCAATATCATCAATTAATGTCTGTTTTCTATGCTGGCATGGGTTGGATGGTTAAGCGGGTGCTGGCAAGGCCGGGAGCTGTGCCAGGTTCCATTGTCTGTGTTGACTTGGTTTCTACAATCCAATGCCTTTCTTAATGCCAACCACTTTACAGAGTGTACAGGGTACTTTTTATGTGGCACCATCACCAATGCTCTTTATTAATGCATTTTATGTGACAGCATCACCAACAGGGTCACCAAATGCCTCACAAGACTAGGAGGGAGGGGTGTAGTAGTGAAAGGAAATAGCTTTGTGTCACATGAAAGATTTAATGTATAGAGGGGACAGGTATGTGTCTTGGGGTAGTATATACTTTAAAATAATATTCTTCTTTGACCCTTCAGCATTTAAACTGGCCATATCCAGCCCAAATATTCCAGCTGTTTTATGTTCAAACTGGCCAGATCCATTCTCTCACACCTACCCTACAATGTCATTCTAAAAATAAGCAAATACACCACTGGACTCTCAAAGCTATGAGACAATGCACAATCAATTCAAAGCATTGTGAATATAAAAAAAGCATGACATTTGACTAAGTAATCTCAATGCTAAAGGGTTAAACCAGCCTGATCTGTTCTCTCGAACTGACCCTACAAATGTTATTCTAAAAATAAATAGTCACACCATTGAAATCTCAAAGCTCCAAGATAAGGCATGGCTAATTCAAAACAGTGAGGATAAATAAGCATGACATTTGACCGAGTAATCTGAATGTTTAAGGGTCAAATACTTCAAAGCAAATATGATAATCTGCTAATTATTAAAGTGCAGGACTAATAACCACTAATAACTCGGGTAATCAGAGAATCAAGTTCTAATACACAGAAATTAGACCTTATTACAGACAGATACTGTGTGTATCACACCATATGTTTGAGATAAGAGGACTCAAAATAGGTCTCTTTTTCCACTTTGTAATTGACAGATAAGTTTTATCAAAAGGGGTCAAATGTTAAAAAAAAAAAAAAGAAAATTTTAAATAAAACATTTTTTAAAACCATTTGTTGCACCAACTTTTTATAAGTATTTGAATCATCAAATTTATACAATGGAAACTAGTATGGGTCAGAGGAGTCCTTGCATGTGTATCTATTCTTGTAATATTGCCTTTTGTTTTGGATTAAATAGACATAATAGAATGTCTACCAGTTGATGTACGTCATTTTTGTATCCCCCTCCATTTTCCTTTTGCCATGCTCCAGCATGGCCACAGTCAAATGACTGAAACAAGTCAAAGACTCATCATCATCATCATCATCATCATCGTTTAACGTCCGCTTTCCATGCTAGCATGGGTTGGACGATTTGACTGAGGACTGGTGAAACCGGATGGCAACACCAGGCTCCAGTCTGATTTGGCAGAGTTTCTACAGCTGGATGCCCTTCCTAACGCCAACCACTCAGAGAGTGTAGTGGGTGCTTTTACGTGTCACCCGCACGAAAACGGCCACGCTCGAAATGGTGTCTTTTATGTGCCACCCGCACAAGCCAGTCCAGGGGCACTGGCAACGATCTTGCTCGAAAATCCTACGGGAGCCAGTCAGGCGGTACTGGCAACGGCCACGCTCAAAATGGTGCATCTCATGTGCCACCCGCACAAGAACCAGTCCAGGGGCACTGGCAACGATCTTACTTGGCTTGCCGGGTCTTCTCACGCACAGCACATTTCCAAAGGTCTCGGTCAGTAGTCATCACCTCGGTGAGGCCCAATGTACGAAGGTCTTGCCTCACCACCTCAGCCCAGGTCTTCCTGGGCCTACCTCTTCCACGGGTTCCCTCAACTGTTAGGGTGTGGCACTTTTTCACGCAGCTATCCTCATCCATTCTCACATGTCCATACCAGCGCAATCGTCTCTCTTGCACACCACAACTGATGCTTCTAATGTTCAGCTTTTCTCTCAAGATACTTACACTCTGACGGGTATTCACATTGACATTACACATCCAACAGAGCATACTGGCTTCATTTCTTGCAAGCTTACGTATGTCCTCAGCAGTTACAGCCCATGTTTCACTGCCATGTAGCATGGCTGTTCATACGCATGCGTCATACTGTCTGCCTTTTACTCTGAGTGAGAGTCCCTTTGTCGCCAGCAGGGGTAAGAGCTCTCTAAACTTTGCCCAGGCTATTCTTATTCTAGCAGCTACACTTTCAGCGCACCCACCCCCACTACTAACTTGGTCGCCCAGAAAGCAGAAGCTATCGACTACCTCTAGTTTTTCACCCTGGAATGAGATAGAAGTTGTTTCCTGTTTGTTTACAGTGTTTATTGCACCTGAACATCTGTCACAAACAAAAACTAACTGGCTAGTTAACCTGCCTTTGATGTTGCTGCACCTCTTATGTGTCCATAGCTTGCACCGGGTACATCTTATAGAGTTACTACCTACTCCTTTTCTACATACTGAGCAGGGCCATCTACCTGAAGGGGTTTGTGTTTTATCTACCTTCCTACTTATTAGGATTTTGGTTTTTGCTAGGTTGACTCTAAGGCCCTTCAATTCTAGACCTTGCTTCCACACCTGAAACTTCTCTAGTTCTGATAGTGACTCCGCAATTAGGGCAAGGTCATCAGCATAGAGAAGCTCCCAGGGGCAACCTGTCTTGAACTCCTCTGTGATTGCCTGGAGGACTATGGTAAATAAGAGGGGGCTGAGGACGGAACCTTGGTGGACCCCTACCTCTACCCGGAATTCATTGCTGTACTCATTTCCAACCCTCACCTTACTGGCAGCATCTCTGTACATGGCTCGCACAGCTCTCACTAACCATTCTTCTATCCCAAGTTTCCTCATTGACCACCAGATAAGGGATCGGGGGACCCTGTCAAAGGCTTTCTCCATGTCAACGAAAGCCAGGTACAGAGGTTTATCCTTAGCTAGGTATTTCTCCTGCAACTGTCTCACTAGAAATAAGGCATCAGTAGTGCTTTTACCTGGCACGAACCCAAACTGCATCTCATCTAAATTGATTCGCTCCCTAATTAGTTGGGCTATGACCCTCTCTGTAACTTTCATATATATATTTAGCCTTTTTTTTTAGTCGAGCAAGTCGACCCCAGGACTTATTCTTTGTAAGCCTAGTACTTATTCTATCAGTCTCTTTTGCCGAACCGTTAAGTTACGGGGACGTAAACACACCAGCATCGGTTCTCAAGCAATGTTGGGGGACAAACACAGACACACAAACATATACACACGCACACACACAGACACACAGACACACACACACACACACACACACACATATATATATATAAAATATACGACGGGCTTCTTTCAGTTTCCGTCTACCAAATCCACTCACAAGGCCTTGATTGGCCTGAGGCTATAGTAGAAGACACTTGCCCAATGTGCCACGCAGTGGGACTGAACCCGGAACCATGTGGTTCGTAAGCAAGCTACTTATCACACAGCCACTCCTAGGATCTTTTTTAAAACGGGGGCCACATTTTTCATTAACGAAACACTTTGAAACTTGGAACACTGGTAGAATGTGTCATATAAAACATCTTTTTCTCTTAGTCTTCTTAAAAAAAAGAAGAAATCCCTAAGTTATTCCATGTTAAAGTTGTCGTATTTCTGTAATTTCAACCAATCACTGACGTCCATTCAGCCGATATACATTAAGTGCCGACTACATAAACAAACGATTCTGAAACAATTCTATCGGTGATAGGGTTAGGGTTAGGGTTAGGGTAAAACAGCAAATTTAAAAAGAATAAAGCAAATAAAACAAAGAAAAAAAAAAGAAAATGAAACAAGCAAATAAAACGAAACTATGGCTTAATCAGCCAAAAGAGTAAATGTAAACAACTGAATACTTGTCAGTGATTGGTTGAAATTATCGAAATAAGACAATTTTTTACATGAAATAAATTCGGATACAAAAATATTTTTCTGTTCTATAACACAAAATAGATAAGTATACGAAGTTTGAAAGTCTTTCGGTACCAAAAACACTACGTAAAACATTAATGAAAAATGTGGCCCCCGTTTTAAAAAAGATCCCACTCCTACGCCTACACACACATACATATATATATATATATATATATATATATATATAGTACATAAATAGGGTTATAGTCCAAGCTATATCCTCATCAAGCACATCTGCATATTCCAGTTCTCCAATGTGTATTTGTAGATGTTATGATGTGAGAGTTGAAAATTAAATACTGGGAAAGTCTCTGCAATGTCACTCAAATTACTAAACTAATTAATGATTGCCCTTCAGATAGGCATGAACATCAAAACATCTCATTTCATACCAGAAGCTCTGTGCCTCATCAGAAGCAATCATAATTAAAATTATTTGAATTATAAATAATCAACAAGTTGTTATAAAGAAAAAAAAAAATCCTGATTTATTAAATCAATATTTCCAGAGAATGTCATTTGATTTCTAGGTCAAAAAACAGCATTAATAACAGTAATTTCTACAAATAAAAGATCAGAGAATATTTTTGTGAAAATAAAATAAAATATTTCACTTATGACAAATGAACTGGTTACTCAGCAAGTTGTCATCAAGTTAGGGCGAATACATTTAATATAATAATAATAATAATAAAATGCAATTGACTGCTTGAAAGGTGCAGGATACATGAATATACAATGTTGATCTGTCAGTCTCAGTCGTCACCAAATGTTTGCGGGAAGATTATTTCAATGACCTACTTTTATTCAAATTACTGCCATGTTTTTTTTCACGAAAACACCAATTTATATAAAACTTGTATTAAAAGGTGAGTCAAGGGTACTTAGATACCTGATACATTTATTCAGGTATTCAAACAATATATAAACTACCCTGGTCACAGTCTGATTGGCTTTTCGGTCACATATGTACCACCGTCAACATTTTTTACAACGTGATTGTGTGTGTGTGTGTGTGTGTGTGTGTGTGTGTGTGTGTGTGTGTGTGTGTGTGTGTGCATACATATTTTATTCTTTTATTTGTTTCAGTCATTTGACTGCGGCTATGCTGGAGCACCGCCTTTAGTCTAGCAAATCGACCCCACGACTTACTCTTTGTAAGCCTAGTACTTATTCTATTGGTTTCTTTTGCCAAACTGCTAAGTTATGGGGACGTAAACACACCAGCATCGGTTGTCAAGCAATGTTGCTGGGACAAACACAGACACACACACACACACATATATATATATATATATACACACATATATATGACGGGCTTCTTTCAGTTTCCATCTACCAAATCCACTCACAAGGCTTGGGTCAGCCTGAGATTATAGTAGAAGATAATTGCCCAAGGTGCCATGCAGTGGGACTGAACCTGGAACCATGTGGTTGGTAAGCAAGCTACTTATCACACACCCACTCCTGCACATATATATACATACATACACACACACACACATTATATAAACTCACAGAGCAATCAATTCTCCTCTTAATGAACTTTGATTCACAGTTTGTATCTTTAACCTTGTCCCCCCCCCCACCCACCTTTATAATATTTCTGTGGCTGTGTGTTGTTGTCCCTCGTTTTACAGACAAACTGCATACAAGCTTGGGTCGGGCTTTGGTCTATTGTACTTTACAAAATAATAATGGTTTCAAATTCATTTTACTTTACATAAACAAAAACATCACTTTGCCAGTTTTTTTTTGTTCTCCTTTAATTATCTCCACCTTAGCGAAGGCGGTGGTATTGTTTTCAGATATCTCAAAAACCACTGGATGGATTCAGATGAAACTTTCATTGATGTTTGGTCTCGTGACTGGTACGAATTGATTAGATTTTGGAATCAAGCCGGTATCAGACAAGGGTTCTGGATTATTTTCCCAGTTTTTTTGTTTTTTTAAAACTTTTTGAGAGCAGTCAGGTTAATCTTTAGTATTCCCATTTGTAAGAGCAGTTGAGTCTATTTCAGATATTCTCATTTTTAAAATCATCTCTTGCTAATCATTGAGAGGACGTTGGTGTTGCCTTGGCGGAGGTTTGCGCTCTCTGAGTTTTCTTGTTTTACTTACTTTTCATTTCATCAACAGTGGGGTGGGCCATATTCTAAAATTAAAAAACACCCACTTCACTCTGAGTGGTTGGTATTAGGAAGGGCATCCAGCCATAGTAACCTTGCTAAATCAGATCAGAACCTGGTGCAACTCCCCATAATACCAGTTATCAGTCAAACCATCCAACCCATGCCAGCATGGAAAACAGATGTTAAATGATGATGAGGAAGATGATAGTATAACAGCCTTTTGGCTAAACTATTCTTCTATGGCTTCCATCTGATTTGTGCCACGTTGGGCAGAAGCCTCCTGTCATTGTAGCAATGTATAGATGGGGTTCTCTCAGATCCAAACCCATTACCTCATGTCTGCCTCAATACTCAGTTATGTTACTCACTCTATTCTATCTGTATGTTTGAAACCTAAGTGCTGTTACCTCTAATAACCCTCTCTCCTCTGTTAATGATTCCACCTATCACCCTTCGTTAGTCATCTGCAGACAGGTGCCATCCTTATCCAATACAGACACTGCTCATCAAACCTGCACTACTCCACCCGTGACTAGAAACCTACTAAATATTTTCTAACGAGGACATGACAACCTCTGTCAACTCTTTCAACAGTTCATAGACACAATCACTGCAACATGCCAAAGAAATACTTTTCTTCCTCACCTTCTCTTATCAAGGACAATGGGCAATTAAAACCCTGAAAGTTGCTACTAGTTGCAGACCGTACAGTCACTGATAATCTCTCTTGATGGTCTCCTATTCATGACTGAAGCATCATCATCATCATCATCTGAAGTTGGTGCCATGTTAAAAACACTCTATTCACACTGTGAAGTGGTTGCCATTGGGAAGGACATCCAGCCATAGAAACCACGCCAAATCAGACTGGAAGCTGGTACAACTTTTCTGCTTGCTGGCTCTGGTCAAACTGTCCAACCCATGCCAGCATGGAAAATGGATGTTGTTGTTGATGAGTTTGATTATACAGCATATTGTAACCATACATATAATGATTCCTCATTGTCATATTAATGTCCAATATTCCATGGTTGCATAGATTTTCTACAGCTGGATGCCCTTTCTGTCAGCAAACCTCACTAGACATGATTTTTGTAAAAGACTGGAAACAAACAACACGGCAGTGATGCTTGTTTTACAAACATCACATTATGTCCCTCTCAAAGGATCTTTGTCTTGCAGGTTACTTGGTGACCCTACCAGTGCTGGTGTCACTTAAAAAGCATCCAGTCCACACTGTAAAGGGGTTGGCATTTGGAAGGGCAGCCAGCTGGAAAAAACCTTGCCAAAGCTGACCTTGCCTGTGCTGGTGCCATGTAAAAAGCACTCAGTCCACTCTGCAGGGTGGTTAATATAAGGAAGGGCATCCAGCCATAAAAACCATGCCAAAACAGACATAGAAGTCTAGTGCAAGCAACTGTCTTCTGCTATAGCCATGGGCTGACCAAAGCCTTGTGAGTGGATGTGGTAGATGGAAACTGAAGAGTGAATGTATGTCTGTCTGTGTGTGTTTTATTCCCCCATCATCGCTTGACAACCGCTGTTGGTGCGTTTACATCCCCATAACTAAGCGGTTCGGCAAAAGATACCAATAGAATAAGTACTAGGCTTCCAAAGAATAAGTCCTGGGGTCGACTTGCTTGACTAAAGGCGGTGCTCCAGCATGGCCACAGTCAAATGACTGAAACAAACAAGAATAGAAAGAGCATGTTTTAAAAAAGACTATTTATTTGACTCGCTAATAATATCTTAAGACTTCTCTCCCTTAGATGCTAATGCTGATGTTATGCTTCACTTGTCTAATCCTAAGTCAGCCTAACTCAAACTGGTCTGTGAACTACGGCACTCCAACCATGACCATCATGAGTTGAACAGCTTGACAGGAGCTGTCAAGCCGAAGACCTGTACCAGGCTACATAGTCTGTTTTGACAAGGTTCTTACAGCTGGATGCCTTTCCTGTTGCCAACCACTTTACAGAGTAAAACTTAAATTACAAATTTTGATGATCCAAGACAAGACTGGTTTTCCAAAAAAAAAAATTTTAAACAGCCAATTTAAGAGTAAATGTTAAAAGCAATTATATAATACATTATTTACATTTGTAAATAATGTACATAATTCCTCATCTCTTAAATATAGAAGTATATAATATTCGTTAAGGTTATTTACTCTTTTACTTGTTTCAGTCATTTGACTGCGGCCATGCCGGAGCACTGCCTTTTGTCGAGCTAATCGACCCCAGGACTTATTCTTTAGAAGCCTAGTACTTATTCTATCGGTCTTTTCTGCCGAACCGCTAAGTTACGGGGACGTAAACACACAAGCATCGGTTGTCAAGCAATGTTGGTGGGGGGCAAACACAGATACACAAACACACACACACATATATATACATATATACGAAGGGGCTTCTTTCAGTTTCCGTCTACCAAATCCACTCACAAGGCTTTGGTCGACCCGAGGCTATAGTAGAAGACACTTGCCCAAGGTGCCACGCAGTGGGACTGAACCCAGAACCATGTGGTTGGTAAGCAAGCTACTTACCACATAGCCACTCCTGTGCCTACTATTTCTACAGATATTTGATAGAAATTAAAGCCAGCACTGAATTTTGCTACCACGTTTCGTATACGAAATGCTAGACATAAACAATGAGATCAAAGATGAAACATGGTTAATGGGCATATATGCCACATTTCGGGGGGTTCAGCCATAGAAACCAAGCCAAAACAGACACCCGAACATAGCACAGTCCTCTAACTTGCCAGCTTCTGTTGATTCATCTGACCCATGCCAGCAGAGAAAATGGACCTTAAAATGGTGATGAAGAAGATATCAAGCTGGTATGTGAAACATAAATTAATATCGGCGCAGGAGTGGCTGTGTGGTAAGTAGCTTGCTTACCAACCACATGGTTCTGGGTTCAGTCCCACTGCGTGCCACCTTGGGCAAGTGTCTTCTACTATAGCCTCGGGCCAACCAAAGCCTTGTGAGTGAATTTGGTAGACGGAAACTGAAGGAAACCCATCATATATATGTATATATATATATATATGTATGTTTGTGTGTCTGTGTTTGTTCCCCCAACATCGCTTGACAACCGATGTTGGTGTGTTTACGTCCCTGTAATTTAGCGGTTCGGGAAAAGAGACCGATAGAGTAAGTACCAGGCTTACAAAGAATAAGTTCTGGGGTTAGTTTGCTCGACTAAAGGCGGTGCTCCAGCATGGCCACAGTCAAATGACTGAAACAAGTAAAAGAGTATAAGATTTCGATGCAAGGTTTAATTTAAAAGTCCTTATCAGAAAACCCAGAATAGTTTGAGGTTGGTTGGTATCAGATTCAAGGTGATTTTTTTTTAACACTAAAATTGATTCCTTCATTAGTTTCACTGTTATCTTGTTTTGTCAACATAATTGTACTTTGTATCAACCTTCACTTGACAAGCACAGACAACTCCTCACTTCAGATAATATCTGAAATAGCCTCCACCACACAGTGTTGTCTTATCATTGATTAAATCAGACAAATATTTGAAGGTGAATCTATCTTGACAGTCACAAATGAATCTAGTATATTTTTTTTTAATGGTTTAATTTGTAAGAAAGATCTGTGCCTTCACAAGCCCTCCAAGACTAATAATGAGATTAACAGTTCTTTTCATTAACGGTGGGTTGAACCTGTTGCAAAAAATATGATGAAAGAGAGAACCCAGAGATAGGATAATCTGGATGGGAAAGATCAAGAGAAGGGATAATACGAGTGATAAGAAGTGATGAGAGACAGGTGAGCATGGATGGAGAGAGTATGAGATTAGCCAGCTCCAAAAGCAAAGGTCCCTGAAATGTCTGTAGAAAAGCAGTAAAGAGTATGTTTGGGGGCCAGAAGCTGGAATATAGTGGTGACTGTGCTAGTGAATGACTCCATTAATCAGTTGAATGGCCCTTTCTTAGATACAGTCCAGAATGTTCATATGTGTGGTAGTAACACCATCATTTCATTTGTGGGAACAATACTCATTGAGGGCCTCATTTGAGTTGTGTAGAGATTTAACAACTGCAGTACCGCCTGACTGGCCTTCGTGCGGGTGACACGTAAAAGCACCCACTACACTCTCTGAGTGGTTGGCGTTAGGAAGGGCATCCAGCTGTAGAAACTCTGCCAAATCAGATTGGAGCCTGGTGTAGCCATCTGGTTTCACCAGTACTCAGTCAAATCGTCCAACCCATGCTAGCATGGAAAGCGGACATTAAACGAAAAAGAAGAAGAAACACCAATGTTAGAGAAGTAGTTTTAGCAACGTGGATCAGTGAATACTTGGAAATATCATCTGTCATTGTGAGGCCCAACATTTGTAACAATTTGAGAGTCCTAGTTACGTGTCAACTATGAATTAGGGGAGATGAAATACAAGAGTACTTCCTTAATTTGTGCAGTAATTGTGTCTTTATCCAGTTGAAGGAGACAAAGTTGATATGACCCACTGGGGAATGTTTTTGAGGTCTCAGTTTGCCGAGGTTTGATATGAAGTGTCTGCCGAGGTTTGATATAAGGTGTCTAAGTGGCTGACACATGGGAACAGATGGTTAGGGAGGAATGAAGTGGGGGTGTCATCTCCATAGGATTGGGCATTGGCAGAGGTGATAGCAAGTAGATCATTGATCAATAGAAGGAAGAAGGATGGAGCAAAACTGAACTTTGGGACAGATTCAAGTTGATAGAGTTTAAGTCAGAAAGAGCTCTATCAGTCCATGCAGTAACTGTGTTATCTTAACAAAAAAAGTCTCTGCTTTAAGAGACGCGAGACGTATGGAGCCTATATAGGTAGGCAATAAAACTTGGAGAGTTACTCGCTAGACATCTTTGCAATAACATTGTTTTTAACAAATTTTTCATGAGTGAAGTCCCACTATGTCAGTTATGTGTCACCAGCATCAGCTACAACTACGATTTCACTTGGCTTGATGGGTCTTCTCAAACACAGCATATCGCCAAAGGCCTCAATATACACACATCTATATACAACAGACTTCTTTCAGTGTCCATCTACCAAATCAACTCACAAGGCTTTGGTCGGGCCAATGCTATAGTAGGAGACAATTATCCACGGTGCTGCACAGTGGGACTGAACCCATACCCATGCGACAGCGAAGCCAATTTCTTACTAACGCCATGAGATGCAACACATCTTAACAGGTTAAATCTTAAATCTCTGAGATCATACTTAATAGAATACAACATCGTTTAAAACTAGAGTACAGCTTTCAGTAGTTACAACAAGTATTTTATCTTTTACTTGCTTCAGCCATTGGACCGTGGCCACGCTGGGGCACTGGCTTGAAGGATTAAATTGATCAAATCAACCCCAGTACTTATTTTTTTAAAAGTCAGATACTTATTTTATATTTTTTCTTGACCCCTAATTGTTATGTAATGGGTGGGGGAACAAGCATAAATACATTTACATATAAACGACAGGCTTCTACACAGTTTCTACCTGCCATATTTGTTGTTGTTGGCACTCCATCGCTTACGACGTTGAAGGTTCCAGTTGATCCGATCAATGGAACAGCCTGCTCGTGAAATTAACGTGCAAGTGGCTGAGCACTCCACAGACACATGTACCCTTAATGTAGTCCTCGGGGATATTCAGCGTAACACAGTGTGACAAGGCTGACCCTTTGAATTACAGGCACAACAGAAACAGGAAGAAAGAGTGAGAGAAAGTTGTGGTGAAAGAGTACAGCAGGGTTCGCCACCATCCCCTGCCGGAGCCTCGTGGAGCTTAAGGTGTTTTCGCTCAATAAACACTCACAACGCCCGGTCTGGGAATCGAAACCGCGAGTCCGCTGCCCTAACCACTGGGCCATTGCGCCTCCACGACCTGCCATATTTATTCACAAGGTATAGCTCAACCCAGGGCTATAGAAGACATTTGCCCAAGGTGCTGCACGATGGAACTGAACACAAAACCACATGGTTACAAAGTGAACTTCTTAACTACACAGCCATGAATGCAATGTATAGTAAAACAAATTATTCCATAAGCAAGTTTCATTAAAAATCACAAGAGACCCAACTATTAAATTTGAAGAGCACGAAATGAGAGTTCATGATATTCATGCCTTTCTCAAAGACATTATTACCAACATAGCTGGATTGATGCCAACCGGAAGACAAAACCGAATTTCACAAACTCCGATTTTCCGAAATTTACCTCTTCTCAGCAGTAAAAGTAGCTGTTTACAAAGACACGAAGTCCCACGCTTATGGAAGGAAAAAAGTTGTTTAACCCTAGGTCAATCCTGGTTCTGAAGACTTGTGATCGAAGTCGTTAAAACTGTTCCCATCCTGTCTAGGACAATACTGTCGTTTGCCTCCTTTTTTAAGATAGTAGACGGTGATTGGAAAGAATTTAGCTGCTATGTCTAGAGGGTCGAGCGAGCACGAAAGAGAAAAACTGTGAAATGAGAAAAAAGTGACGTGACTTTCTCAAGGACATTACAACACACTAAAGTAAATTAATGACTATTAACAATCAACTATTAGGGTGTGTATTCCTTCTTCGATATGTTATATTAGGTTACACACCAGCCACATCACACTATCATCACATGTTTGTAAGATTACGAAAACAACCTTGAGTTGTTATTTTCGCCCTGACTTCAAAAACAGCACGTGAAGATGAATAGTTGAATCTCAAAATCCTTAAGGGAACATGAATAGTAATGTCCACGAATCGTGTTTGATTTTATTGCTAAGGTAGACAGAAAAAGGGGGGTCGACAAATTTTGCGCTATCACAACACATTCTTGCTTTCGTATTTTCGTTTAGATAAAGTAGAAGCTTGCTTGAGAATCAGCTTTCAAATTCTATGGGTCAAAGGTTACATGTAAGATAAGATGTTTACAAACTAAATCCTCTACATGGTCGTTCAAATTGCTACGAACGGCAATTCTAAACTCGCTCACATTACAACCTGCAGTCTTGGAAGTTGGAAGCAAGATGCACCGAACAACATTTACGAAAGATGGGATAGGCATGAACGGAACGCTTCAGATCATAACCTTATCGACTCTTATTAGAGCTAAACGAAAACAAAAAAAAGGATAACGATTTAATGAAGGGGCTGGAAAATTTATTTAGAAAAAGATTTAACAAGAGATATTACTATAAACCGTCTGCTAGACTTTATTATAAATTACGCGTAGCAACAGAATTGGTAAATATTTACTATAATTAAACGTGTTGGTAGGTGGGTCTTAATAGAGTGAACGGTATTAAGAGGGGATTTAATATTAAAGTGGAATCCAGTGTAATTAAGAGAGATTATATTAGTGGAGATGTATAAATAGACTTTGATTATTCCTCTTTTTGTATTCTGTTACTTATTGAACTTAGGGTCACCCTGATCTAGTTAACTATATTAAAAGACATAGCAGTCGCAATTATCACGATGTTTTTATACCTCGTTCAGAGATTTAACATTGCTTTTTACTATTATTATTGTTCATTTACTTATTTCTACAAGTCACATTGTATCTAGGGGTGGCATTATGCAGTATGCCTCTCTCCTTTTTTAAGACAGTAGGGTGTTTTATGAAGATTTGACTGATATTTCTACCTTATCAAGCAACCACCCAGAGCAAAGATTCTCAATCTGCGGTACCTACACAACCGGAGGTTTCGAGACGGCATTTCAAAGGGCGCGACGATAAGGGGGAAAGTGTAGGCCTAACTTTATTAAAATCGCTCAGAACAAAATTACTAAGTAACTTTACTAAAATCGTTTTAGAGAACAAAATTATTAACTAACTCTTGAAAATAACTTTATTCTTTCAGGCACCAGTGCAGGGAGACGATGTCAGTCACCTTTTGTTTCAGCCTAGCCTCTTTACGTCGTGAGGCAAGGTTGTGTGGGGTGAATGACATTGTCTACCAATACCGAAGGATTGCTGCACTTTACTATTTCATACTATTGAATGTGTTTCAATTAAAATAATAATTTAATTAGTTATTAGAAGAAAATAAAAAAACAGAGGATGTGAAAATTAATTAAACATTCCCTAGGGGTTAGGGACATAAAAAAACGTTACGAATCCCCCTTATTCAATTACCTAGTTTACCTGTAACGACAGGTAAAAATTACTATTAACTGGATTTTACAAATTAGTTAAGTAATACCAACCTACGGTGTTTAATATAACTTCATTTATTGATAATCATGTTCGTAACGGCATGAACGTTACAACTTCCCAGTTCGCTTCTTAAGATGAGCTTTAATACTTATATACAAGACTCGGAGACTAGTAGCAATCTACACCATGTAATTATCATCACACTGTCTCATTTCCACCCGATTCCAGACGACGATAGACACAGAGGGTAAAAATAATAAACAACACGTGTCTTAAGTACTAATGAAGTTCTTCCTCTACCCGTATGTAAGTATCGGGTATTTGTGGATGACCTTCACCAATGTTCAAATTATAAAGGCCAAATGATCTTTATCAGAAAGAAAGAAAAAACTTTTCGCGAAAACAAAGATAAAGTGGAGTTGTGCGTAGATAAATAAAAACTAATCCGCCTCAAGATAACTTCACACACACACACACACATATATATATATATACATATATATATATATACACTATATATATATATATACACTATATATATATACACTATATATATACATATATATATATATATATAAACACTATATATATATATATATACACACTATATATATATATATATATATACACTATATATATATATATATATATCGATCAGTTGTTCAGAAGTCTGAAAAAAAATTAAAAGGCACGCTAAAAAAATGTTTTTTCGAGCAGTAATAATATTTAATGTAGTGTTAGTTAAGGCTGGTCAGAAAGTTACCATTGCTTTCACACCTTCGGCAACTCACCAGACTTGCTGGCCGGAACATAACCTTTATATATATATATATATGTGTGTGTGTATATCTATATACGAGGGTGTGTTGAGTTGCCCTGATGTGTATATAATGTATGTATATATAAAGGACTCATAAGTTGTCTAATTTTTTTTTTTTTAATTTAGATTATTTCGTACATTGACACAAAGGATCGGATACATAGGAATCGGTGATTATTAGGAAGTTTGCAGACTTCAAAGCGAGTCGACTTCGATTACAGGTGGGACACATTCGGACGTGGAAATTGAATGAACGTAACAGCAGCAGACGAGAAAGCAGAGAAAAACGGGTTTTCAGCGCATTTCTGCTGCTAGCTTACATAATAACATTAATATGGCTTGATGGAATGATGTAATTAAAAGCAAAACATGAAACATTAACGTCTTTGGATATTCCTTACCTGATTCCGCAGCAACGGACAACACACATGTTGAAGCACTTTCCTCGCGGCCGCCATTTTAAAGATCTCACATGTCACAACAGAGAGAGAGAGAGAGAGATAAAGAGATAGAGTGAGAGAGGGGGATAAAGAGATAGAGTGAAAGAGGGGGATAAAGAGATAGAGTGAGAGAGGGATAAAGAGATAGAGTGAGAGAGGGAGATAGAGTGAGAGAGGGATAAAGAGATAGAGTGAGAGAGGAGATTAGTGGTACAGAGGTAGCGAGAGAAGGGGGTGAGTGATAAAGTAATAGTAAGACACAGAGAGAGATAAGTGATAGCGATGAAAGGCAGAGAAGTCAGTGTGAAAGAAAGAGGGAGAGAAATATGTAAGAGTGATAGGGAGAGAGGTAGATAAGTGATAAAAAAAAGGAGAAAGAGATATATATGAGTGGTGGCGAGGAAAAGAGGAATGGGATGAGAGCGGTGAAAATAAGGGAGAATTGGAGTTAAGGAGGAGGGGTAAAGAAGGGATTAATTGTAGGGGATTAGGTGGAGTGGGATATAAAAATGATACTGTTTAGAAAGAGAGAAAGTGAAAGGGTAAGGGATTAGATGAGAGGGGGAGAGTCGAGATTGACAGGGATTTAGTGAACCAGTGAAGGAGCGGGAAAGGATTTGAAGGGGAGATAGAGAGAAGGAATAAATGTGTGAGTGAATGAGAGGGAAAGTCATTAGAAGAAAGAAGGGTAGAGAAAGAGAAGAACGAATGAGTGAGTGAGAGAGAGAGAGAAAGAGAGAAAGGAAGGGTTGGAAGGTTAAGAAAAAAACAATTTAAGAAAGGAGAAAACGTAGAGACAAATGAATGAAAGAGAGAGAGAGAGAGAACGGGAAAGAAAGTGAAAATCATGGAGAAATTAACTGAGTTGGAAGAGATGTATTAAGCAGAGAGAGAGAGAGAGAAATGCTGATGAGAAAGAGAGGACGGAAAGGCTACAGTTTGAATTCAACAAAAAGGCCGATAAAATGTAAACAATGAAAATACTAAAAGATGAGAAGATACACACGTGGTGGGAGAAAAGATGAAATAAGCTGGGACATGGAAGCAACACAATGGAGAGAATTAACCTAGCAGTAATATTCATTTATCTATCTGTTTTTTTGCTTGTTCCAGTCATTGGATTGCGGCTATGCTGGGGCACCGACTTGAATAATTCAACCAAGCAATTCGACTCCTGTATTTTTTAAGCCTTGTATTTATATTGTAGTCTTTAACCGAACAGCTAAGTTACGGGGACGTAAATAAACCAACACCAGTTGTCAAGCTGTGGTATGGGAAAGATACACATACATGTTATATATGGCAGGCTTCTACACAGTTTCCGTCTATCAAATCCACTCGCATGGCATTGGTCGGCCTAAAGGTATAGCTGAAAACACTTGCTCAAGTTGCTGAACAGGAGGACCAACCCCCAAAATCACACAGTTGTAAAGCGAACTTCTTAACAGAATTTTTGTTGTCAGAGAGGACAAAAGAGCAACATCCAAAGCGTTAGTCTTTCTTCACTGCATGCAATTTCTCACATCTGGGGCCAGAACAGCTGCAACACTTACCAACATCTTAATCTGCACTCAAAGAAAGAACACCAATCAGTACAGAATCACCATCAAAAACAAACATCATCATTATCATCATCATCATTGTTTAACGTCTGCTTTCCATGCTGGTATGGGTTGGACGGTTTGACTGAGAACTGGCAAGCCAGGAGGCTGCACCACGTTGCAATCCAACCTTGCAAGGTTTCTACAGGTAGATGCCCTTCCTAATGCCTAAAGTAGGTGGTTTTTATATGCCACCGGCACAGGGACCAGTCAGGCATTGGTATTGGCCACGACTACAATTTCACTTGACTCAAAAGGTCTTCTCAAGCACAGCATATTGCCTGACGATTAAAAGGTACTTTTAAACTGTCCCTAAATGTGCTGTCCTGCCACTCTGCTTTTCGTATTGCTACTACAGTAACCTCTAGGGAGAATGTGTGAGACGATAGTTAGAAATTTTGTCCCACAATCCTAAGGTCTCAGATTCAATCCTATCAAGTGGTGGTGTCTTGGATAAGTGTTTTCTATTACAATTTTGAGTTAACTCAAGCCTTGCGAGTGAAAGCGAATTGATGGAAACTGTGGTGAAGCCCATCAGATAGATTGTATTTGTAATTCAAAGGTTTGTCCTTGTCATATGCCTGTGTTGGGCATGAAGGTTAAAACAATGCCAATAATAATTGAAGAATTGGGTATGATAAAAAACATCATCATCATCATTTAATGTCCGCTCTCCATGCTGACATGGGTAAAATGGTTTGACTAGCTGATGAGCTGGGGAGCTGCACCCGGTTCCAGTCTGATTTGGCATGGTTTCTACAGCTGGATGCCCTTCCTAATGCCAACCACTTCGAGAGTGTAGTGGGTGCTTTAATGTGCGACTGGCATGGGTGCCATTTACATGGCACTGGCAATGACCACAATTCCCAGGTACCAATGTACATGGCACCATTGAGGACCACGGTTACAATGCACTGGTGTTATTTGCATGACACTGGCATTGACCACAATAATTCACAGGTGCCATTTATATGGTACCATCAAAATCCACAACTACAATGCATGAATGCCATTTACATGACACCAGCATGGCCACAAATACAATTTCACCCGGCCTGATAAGTCTTCTCCTGCACAGCATATTGCCAGAGCTCTCGGTCACTTGTCATCAGCTCCAGGAGGCCCAACATTCAGAGATCATGCTTCACCACCTTGTCTCATGTCTTCTTGGGTCTACCTCTACCACAGGCTCCCTCCACAGTTACAGATTGACACTTCTTTACACAGCTGTCCTCATCCATATGCATCACATGACCATACCAGCGCAGTCGTCTCTCTTGCACACCACATCTGATGCCTCTTATGCCCAGCTTTTCTCTCATGACACACCCTGACACTGCAAATCCAGCAAAGCATACTCACCTTGCTTCTTTCAAGTCTACGTATGTCCTCGGTGGTCACAGCCCATGTTTCACTGCCATGATGCATAGCTGTTCACACACAAGCCTCATACAATCTGCCTTTCACTCTAAGAGAGAGGCCCTTTGTTACCAAACAAAGGTAAGAATGCTCTGAACTTTTCCCAGCCTAATCTTATTCTTACAGTTACTCTCTCAGAGCAACCACCTCCAATACTAGCTTGGTCACCTAGGTAACAGAAGCTATCAACTACCTCTAGTTTACCCCACTGGTATTAGATGGAGTCTATTTTCTGTACATTTTCATTGTTTATTGTACCTGTGCACCTTCCACACACAAAAGCTATTTTCCCAGTTAGCTTTCCTTTGATATTGTTGCACCTCTTATGTGTCCATAGCTTACACTTGGTACATCTTATGGAGTTTCTACCTATACCTTTTCTACAGTTTGAGCGGGGTCATCTACCTGAGGGGATTTGGGATTTGTCCAGTAATAATAATAATAATAATAATAATAATAATAATAATAATAATAAGGAACATGCTCAACTGGTTAAGGTCAAGCAACTGACAAGCAAATCTGTGGTATTAAGCAGAATATTTGCTGTAGTCCATCTGGTATAAAAGATAGGCTACAGCAAATATTCTGCTTAATACCAGAGATTTGCTTGTCAGTTGTTTGACCTTAACCAGTTGAGCATGTCCCTTGGTGGCTGACGATATGTGTATCTCTGATCACGAGCGGAAGTAGTGGGGGAGCATCATAGCCATGCGTTGAGAGGAATTATTTGGGGTTTGGATAATTCACCTCTGGAAACACGGGTGTTTTGCTCCATTCTTGATTCCAACCACTTTACAGAAGGTACAGGGAGGGCTCTTTACTTGGCACCAGCACACACTCACACACACGCACGCACGCACATACACACAAAGACACTCACTCACATAGAAGCAAACGCATACAGTGAGTGAAAGTGTGTTTATGTGTGTGTGTGAGAGAGAGAGAAACACACACACATACTAATAAAAAGATAGACAGGCAAACAGAAATGTTAAAACGTTTTGAACCGAAAAGAAAATAGCACAAATACAGAGTTGTCTCCCTTTACCCGACGTCAACAAGCAGCGAGATTAAAATAAAGATCGTTTTATTTCATTTCTCTCTGTCGTATTGGCCTCTGTTCCTTGATGTTGGCTTGTATCATCCCTTCTCCATCCGAACCCACTTAACTCAATAATTTCTCCTCCCACCACTGATACTGTATCTGCGCCCATCAGCTTATACTCACCACAGTAGCTAATCCTTATTCCCCAAAACTTTTCCCACTGGAGTCTCTCTTCTTGTCCGTTTCTTCCCAGCAGTCATCTACATTTGGTTGTCCAACAACGAGAACAAGCATATTAGTCTCAGAGAGTCTGTGGAGATCCCAGACATAGCCACTTTCAATGAACCAAAGCCGTTGAACAAAATTACGTCCTACTTAAACAAATCAACCGTCCAACCCATACCAGCATGGAAAACGGATGTTAAATGATGATGATAATGATGATGATGATTATACTGTAAGAAAAAAGTTGTAAGTATTGGGTCATTTTCAAGTCCAAGAGGAGTTGCTGGGGGAGAAGAGGAAATAGAAATAGAAGTCAAGGGAATGCAGAGGGTTTTGTCTGAGAGGAAGATGGGTCAAAATGTGATGACGGATCATTTTCATCCACCACCACAACCACCGCCACCATCACCACCACCGACGTTGCCGCCACCACTGCCATCGCCGCCACCACCACCACCACCACAACAACAACAACAGCCACCACCGCCACCAACATCACCGCTGCCACCACCGCCGTCGCCACCACCACCACCACCACCACCACCACAACAACAACAACAGCCACCACCGCCACCAACATCACCGCTGCCACCACCGCCGTCGCCACCACCACCACCACCACCACCACCACCACAACAACAACAACAGCCACCACCACTGCCACCAACACCACCACCACCACCACCACAACAACAACAACAACAACCATCACTGCCACCAACACCACCTCCACCACCGCCGTCACCACCACTACCACCACCACCACAACCACCACAAACAACACCAGCACCACTGCCGCTGCCACTACCATCACCACCACCACCACTGCCACCACCACTACCATCATCATCCTCATTGCCAGCTTAATCATCAGTTAACGGATGGTGGTTACAGGCAGGGCAATTCGTATCGTATGGGACACGCTATTATTTTCATCTCACATCTCACAGGACATCTTCTATTCGTCTGTTAACCTTGCTATCAACCTAAAAGACTGCAACAGACTGGTAACAACAGACTACAACAACAAAATACTCCCAGCAGCCTGGAAGATTTTCAAAACTATTCTACAGAAAGAAGGCAAAACCCAACAAGTGGCTTTACAAAAGATCAGAAAGTCGTTGACATACAACATGAATGATTAATTGTCAGCTGGAAAAACAGACATTAACCAGATAGATTTTTTTTATCAATAGACATCATCAATAACAAAGCAACAGACTCTTCATTTATAACAGATCTTTATAAGGAGGGCAACGCATCAATATCAAGGACTCGTTAGTCATAACACAGATTTTAAAACGGTTGTTTGAAAGTTATTACCTATTTTGTTTTTATTTTGTTATTTTATTGACTGATGAACCAGAATATAATTAATTACAGGTTTCAATTGGACAAATGGTAGCTTCACGGTATTTTTTTTTTCTTCTATGAAATTAGAAACTGATAAAGGAGTGTCTGTGCGACCCTTTTTTTTTTGTTTTATTCCTGCTTCCTTACATTTTCAATTTTTAGACACTTTGAATATGTTTTCAGCATCAAAGACTGGTCTTATTCTTTAGGTTTTAAACTTTCATCATCATCATCATTGTCATCATCGTCGTCGTCATCATCATCATCATTGCCGACATCATCATCATCATTGTCATCATCATTGTCATCATAGTTGTCATCATCATCATCATCGTCGTCATCATTGTCGTCATCGTCATCATCATCATCATCATCAAATGTTCACATTTCCATGCTGGCATGAGTCGGATAGAATTTGTTGCAGCAGATTTCTACGGTGAGATGCTCTTCCTGTCACCAATCTTCACCTGCTTCCAAGCAAGGTAATATTTTTCCCATGGTCAGACGTATTTTTCACAGGAGAATGGAAACCAACAGCCTCACTTGTGTGACAATGGTGCTTATTTTCCACCATCACGTGATGTCTAGACAAGAATACACACACACACACACACACGTGCACATACATGCATATATACATACATGCATACAACAAGCTTCCATTCAAAAGGCTTTGGTCAACTTGAGGCTGTTGTACCACGTACTGGAACTGAACCTAAGACCACATGGTTGGGAAGCAGTCTTCTTAACGTCACAGTCTTGTACCACACAGCGCTTAAAAAATAAAAGCTGGGATGGGCATGGATAGAATGCTTTTGATCATAGAACAAAGATAGATCTGACCAATTGACTGGGAGCTATACCACAAGAACCGTAAGAGCAGCAGCAGCAATCTCTGTATCCTAGCAACAGTATCTCCAACATTCACAATAATTTATTCTGTAGAAAGATAAAAGAAGAAAAGAAGAAAATCCACAGGTAATCCTTACCTTGGTGTTATCCTTTGCAGGTAATCCTTACCTTGGTGTTTTCCTTTGCAGGTAATCCTTACCTTGGTGTTTTCCTTTGCAGGTAATCCTTACCTTGGTGTTTTCCTTTGCAGGTAATCCTTACCTTGGTGTTTTCCTTTGCAGGTAATCCTTACCTTGGTGTTTTCCTTTGCAGGTAATCCTTACCTTGGTGTTATCCTTTGCAGGTAATCCTTACCTTGGTGTTTTCCTTTGCAAGTGAGAATGCTTTTGTTTCATTTGTCACATGATGTGTTATTGTTAATTAAGAAACAATTAACAGACAAAATGGCAACATATCACCATGCCAATGTCGATGTATAAAGGTTCTTGTAATGAGATTTAATAAAGAAATACAGTTTGTTCTTTCCAGACTATTAAACTCCATAGAGTTGATGTTTAACCCTTTTGTTACCATATTTCTGTTGAGATGCTCTCTGTTTCTTTCAGTTAATTTTGAATATAACAAAGAATTTATTAAAATAACTTAATTATCATTAAGCTGGTGTTAGAAACATAAATTGTGACTAAGGTTTAGTGGAAGATTTTAATTCAGAACTTATGAAAACAAGACATTTGTACTCAGAGCCAGAGGTGGTTTCAGGTGGGTTGGTATCAAAAGGGTTAAATTAATCATTTGTTGACCCTTTTGTTACAATATTTCTGTTGAGATGCCAGGTGCTTATGCAAAATTAGGCAATGGATTAAATCAACAACACCAAAACAGAAAGAGCCCTCTCATAGGCTTCCATGTAGTTTCCATCCATTACATTTCACTCACATGACTCTAGTTGACTTAAAGCTGTAACAGAAGACGTTCATTCTAAATGCCAGGCAGTAGGATTGAACCCCAAACCACATACCTACACAATTTTCATAACCACTGAGGCATACCTTAAACCATATTCCATTTCCACTCTAAGAAACCAATATGCATTAAGGTGCAGGAGTGGCTGTGTGGTAAGTAGCTTGCTTACCAACCATATGCTCCCAGGTTCAGTCCCACTGCATGGCACCTTGGGAAAGTGACTTCTACTATAGCCTTGGTAGATGGAAACTAAAAGAAGCCTATCATATATATATATATATATATATATGTGTGTGTGTGTGTGTATGTATATGTTTGTGTGTCTGTGTTTGTGCCCCCACCATCGCTTGACAACCAATGTTGGTGTGTTTGCATCCCTGTAACTTAGCAGTTCAGCAAAAGGCCAAAAGAAACTGATAGAATAAATATTAGGCTTACAAAGAATGAGTCCTGGGGTCGATTTGCTCGAATAAGGGCAGTGCTCCAGCATGGCCACAGTCAAATGACTGAAACAAATAAAAGAGTAAAAGAATGAAAGAAATATATGTATCTCTATGTGTGTGTGTGTGTGCGTTTATGTGTATGTGTGTGTGTATGCATATGTGTGTATGTGTACATGTGTGTGTGTGTGCGTGTATGTCTGCAAGTGTGTGCATGTGTATATGTGTGTGTGCATGTGTTTGTATGCATGCGTATATATGTGTGTGTGTGTGTGTGCATGTATATATACGTTTGTGTGTGTGTGGCTACTTGTCTGACTTGATTGCTCTCTTGACGAGGATAATTACAATCTCTGGCAGATCATATTTTTCTCTTCTCTTTGCTTTTTAAACTTGTCTTCCATTGTTTCATTTGATGGTCACACTTCATCATCATCATGTAACGTCCATTTTCCATGCTGGCATGGGTTGGACTTTTGACAGGAGCTGGCAGGCTGGAGAGCAGCCCCAGGCTCCAATTATCTCACCTGGCATGGTCCCTACCACAGGATGCCCTTCCTAATGCCAACCACTTTACAAAGCGTGCTGGGGGATTTTTATGTGGCCTCCAGCACAGGTAGTTTTTACACAGGTGCTTTTTATGAGGGATCAGCTGGGTCACTAAGGAGTTTGCAAGACAAAGACCTTTCAGCTGAGGGAGGGAATCATGGGAAGTGGGTGTGAGCCAGGTGAGAGGGTACAGTATGATAGATGGGCGGATACTTGGTTACCCCCAATAGGACATAAAAGGAGAGGTAGGAGTGTCTACCACATCTGTACACACACACACAAACACACATACACACACACTTAAATCAATGTCTCAGATTGGTGGCGGCGGCGGCGGCGGTGGTGGCGACGGCGGCGGTGCCGACGGCGGTGCCGACGGCGGCGGTGGCGACGGCGGCGGTGGCAGGGGTAGTGGTGGTGGCGACGACGACGACGATGATGATAATGATGATGATGATGATGATGATGATGGCAGTAGTGGTAGTGGTGGTGGTGATGGTGATGATGATAGGTGACGATGGTGATTAATCTTGCCAACACAGACCCCCCAACAGTCCGTTCTTGGATTCTGTTTTATGAAAAGTTTTTTTTTGTCCGTTTATGTTTCAAGCTGGTTCTATGAAGAAAAACAAAAACAAAAAAAAAAAAAGAAAGAAAAGAGGAAAAAAATACTAAAACAGAGATAAAAAGAAGGATGAATGACATGAAAATTGGTTTATTATATAATCCATGATTTATCACTTTAACCATAGCGATAAAACACTGCAATTATATACACACGTGTGTGTGTGTGTTGTAATTTGTCTAAGTTGTCTAAATCTCTGCTATCTTTACACCATGTAGTTTAATGCCATAGTTCTAAGTAGCCTAACTTAGTGTTTATTATTTATTGAGAATTATTCTGTGCTATTCTGTGACAGATTATACTGGTCAGACAGCTTTCCATTCAACATGTGTTTGAGTTATGTAATATCATTTGGGTAATAACCTTATAACATGCTTTACAAAGCTCTTCCACCGGAATCAGCTATCATATGCTATCACACAGCAGAAATTCTTTTACTGGATATACATATGAAAATCCATTAATATCTGCAGAATTCATGCAAAATATTATAACACAAGATAGAATGAACAGGCTTTATGCATACACGCACACAGCTATATATATATATATATATATATATATATATATATATATATATATATATATATATATATATATAAAATATATGAGTATATGCATATATATGTACATGTATGTACATACCTTCATCTACATGTACATATAGATACATATCTAGGTACATGACGTTGAAAAAAAACATGGACAAAACGATAAAAAAGGTACAAAAAACACGCAGGCCACATAGAGAACATATCCTTCATCAGCTGCCACCATTAAAACACTGGTGTTTCGAAGAGTTAGGGCAGGACGCATCGTTAAAATGGCTCTTCTCATATATATATATATATGTATTAACACACACACACATGCATGTATATATTTATATCATCATCATCATCATCATCATCGTTTAACGTCCGCTTTCCATGCTAGCATGGGTTGGACGATTTGACTGAGGACTGGTGAAACCGGATGGCAACACCAGGCTCCAGTCTAATTTGGCAGAGTTTCTACAGCTGGATGCCCTTCCTAACGCCAACCACTCAGAGAGTGTAGTGGGTGCTTTTACGTGTCACCCGCACGAAAACGGCCACGCTCGAAATGGTGTCTTTTATGTGCCACCCGCACAAGCCAGTCCAGGGGCACTGGCAACGATCTCGCTCGAAAATTCTACGGGAGCCAGTCAGGCGGTACTGGCAACGGCCACGCTCAAAATGGTGCATCTCATGTGCCACCCGCACAAGAACCAGTCCAGGGGCACTGGCAACGATCTTACTTGGCTTGCCGGGAAGTAGAGAAATTTGAAAAGACAACACGAAACCGGTTATTTCTCAAAATACAATGTTTATATACCAAAAAGATTTTATAACATTTTTCTAACATTTTTCTGACATAATTTAAATATATACTTTAACCATCTAACACAAGCCTTCTGTAGTTTTTTCACTCTTATTATCTTTTATATATATATATATATATATATCACAGTACCACCAACAAAGCCCATTGCTCTCAACGATATGTCTATTCTTCTGGATAGTTATAAAAGCAAGAACCCACAAGCAAAAATCAGTGGTCACTTGATGAGAACGGAGACTGGCTGACCGGCTGAACAAAATGCCATCTCAAAAGAGAAGGGGAGAAAGAACAACTATGGTATCTCACCAACGAAGCAGTTATTTCGTCCTGCACTCTCTCACTCTCACTAGCTCACAACATCACTCTATCTCTTTCTGTGGATTACTACTAAGATAATCTATGTTTACTTCACATGCTTTATGATTTTATCACCTGTCCATCGAGGCAAGGCATTGTATAATGTAATGGGTAAAAATTAATATTTCCTTAAAACTTCATGCATTGTTCATCTTTCCCATCCTACAACATGTCGTTATAACAACAAATTTTTATCGTTACAACTGCTGGCTCCACCATTTTATATTATTGTGTAACTAATCAATCTTAACCGTTATATATTATTTTTTTTTTACTTATTGCAATCATTTGACTGTAGTCATGCTGTAGCACCATCCGGAAGAATTTTTTTAGTTGAATGTATTGGCCCCCATAACTTATTTTTTAAAAGCCTGGTGCTTATTCTATCGCTCCCTTTTGCTGAATTGCTAAGTTATAGTGACATAAACACCCCAACACTAGTTGTCATGTTATGACGGGAGGACAAACACAGATGCAAAGACACACAAACACACACATATATATATATATATATATATATATATATATACATATATGTGGTGGGCTTCTTTCAGTTTTCGTCTACCAAATCCATTCACAAGGCTTTAGTGGGCCCGGGGCTATAGAAGACACTTGCCCAAGGTGCCACACAGAGGGGCTGAACCCAGAACCATGTGGTTGGTAAGCAAGCTTCTTAGCACACAGCCGCACCTGAGCCTAATCTTTCTGTTTTTCTCTTTTTTTTTTTCCTCTTCTATAAGATTCTGTAGTCAGGTTCCCATTGTTATGCAGTTCTCGCCTTCGACTATAGCTTTTAATTTTCTGGTCCAGTGAATTGTAGCCTTCATCAACCTTTTCAAGCTGACTTCCACTTGAAACTATACTTCACATCTACCCTACCACGGCCCTGTCTTCAGTCACAGAAATTCAAGCTGAACATCACAGACATCATGTGGAAGGAATTGTAACGGTTAAAGACGCTGCCTTTCCTGAATTCTAAGAACTAATTCTACGTAGGAAAACTAATAATCTTTTGCTGACCGCGAACTAAGGGGAGACAATCAAAATAACTCTTGTAAACTATTTGAGAGTAACCTCCCTTAGCTGAATGTTCCATGGAAATTATGTAAACCTTTTAGTCCTTAAGTGAAGAGTTTCTTATATGTCCACTTCTGTTTATGATTTTTCTTGTTTTTTTTTTTTTGGCTCCTTTGTTGTCCCCCTGCGCCACATTCTATTATTATGGTTTATAGTTTTATAAAAGATTCCTGTTTCTTTTTTTAAAGCTTCAGTTCTACATCTTTTCATGAACAGGAAAACACTATCATCATCATCATCATCATCATCATCGTTTAACGTCTGCTTTCCATGCTAGCATGGGTTGGACGATTTGACTGAGGGTTGGTGCAACCGGATGGCTAGACCAGGCTCCAATCTAATTTGGCAGAGTTTCTACAGCTGGATGCCCTTCCTAACGCCAACCACTCAGAGAGTGTAGTGGGTGCTTTTACGTGTCACCCGCACGAAAACGGCCACGCTCGAAATAGTGTCTTTTATGTGCCACCCGCACAAGAGCCAGTCCAGGGGCACCGGCAACGATCTCACTTGGCTTGCCGGGTCTTCTCACGCCAAATTTTTTTAGCGATCTATCTACCTGTCTGTCGGTCAGTCAGTCAGTCAGTCTGTCTATCTATCTATCTATCTATCTATCTATCTATCTATAGATAGATAGAAAAATAGATAGATAGATAGATAGATAGATAGATAAATAGACAGACAGACAGACAGGTAGATAGATGGATGGATAGATCAATCAGTTTGTCTATTTATCTCATCATCATTCATTAACGTCCGTTATCCATGCTGGCATGAGTTGGACTGCTGATATGTGTGTGTGTGTGTGTGTATGTACGTGCGCGCGATTTGAACAATAAGTATCCGGACTGTTGCTATAGTAACGAAACTAAAGCACACAAAGTGAAACTTCTTGGTGCAGATTGACCTGCATCCAACACCTCTTACATCCAGTTTCCCTCTTGACTCATTTCATTTCACTATTCATGAACCCTATCATTATGTGCCCAATGCAACATATTTTGTTCCTTTAGAATATTTTGCCCCTCCATCGCAATAAATGCCCTTGATTCACTACCATCAACTATCCCAAATCACATTTGCCAACACTGCCCCTGGGGCACCCTTTCCTTTTTACTACTCTTACTGTTCACTTTTCAGTTTTTCTTGCATTTTATTTTGTGTACTGTGCACTTTGGGCTTTCATTACTTCTTTCTTTACTTAATCTATAACTACTTTCTGTCCCCTATTTTGCCCCTTTCTGATGAGCTGTAGTGTCCCAAAGCACTGTACAAAATAAGCACAATATATATATATATATATATATATATATATATATATATTGTGGAGATGCGTGGCTTAGTGGTTAGGGTGTCAGCATCATGATCGTAAGATTGTGGTTTCGATTCCTGGACCGGGCGACGTGTTGTGTCCTTGAGTAAAACACTTCATTTCACATTGCTCCAGTCCACTCAGCTGGCAAAAATGCATAACGTTGCAATGGACCGGCGTCCCGTCCAGCTGGGGAACACATACGCCATTGAAACCGGGAAACCGAGCCGATGAGCCTGGGTAGGCTTTAAAAGGGCACATTTATTATTATTATTATTATATATATATATTATATATTCCCAAGCATCATACAATCTATCCTTCATTTAAACAGAGAGTTTCTCTCTCTCTGTCACCATCAGAAGTAATACAATATTACCTCCTTGAACTTTTTCCTACTCCATGCTTACTCTAGCTATCCACTTTCCACCATAACCCCATCACTGCTGATTATATGACCCTAGTACCACCAGAAGCTATCAGTTACTTCTAGGGAACCCCCTGGATATTCAGAGTAATTCATTATAGTCTCTTATGTATCCCTATATCTCTCTCTCCACTACTCTTACACCTTTCACCTACTTTCTGTCTATTCTCCTTCCTGAGCCACTCCCATGTCTCCTCCCCTCATCCCTCTCCATACAGGTATTTCACATCATATGCAACCCCACCCTTGTTCATCATTCCCTACATTAACCTCCACCTCCACCTATTTACTTCCCTTCTCACCCTCCTCTGAAAGCATCCACACTCTCTCCCCCCTTCTCATGACCTCCTATCTGTATCCTATTTTATGCTCATCTTCTTACTCTTTGAGAGTTTGCTCTAGCACGATGCGAATATCAGTGTTTCAGTGTGTCACACTTTTTCAACTTTACTCCTAGAGGCCATAGCCCAACATATTATACCATTTTGGAATCAGCTCAACTCTGTGAGTAAATCAAAAACATTCTACACTGAATCCAGACCCAGAATCATGAAATTTTGGAGTCCCAAGTTTTCATTAGTGTGACTGTTTTCAGTGATTTTTTTACATGATTTTTTTGCAATGAACTTTTCTGTACAATAACATTTTTTGTAACTTGGAAATAAATTTTGGGAATAATCGAAATTAATTGCAAAATCCAGCGATTATTTTCAGCGATTTTTTTTTTTTTACATGATTTTTTTTGTCACGAATATGTTCATCATTGGAATATGACTCTAGAGGAAGCAACTGCCTGAAATTCTCCAAAACAAGTCAGAGATCTGTTTGCAGATCTTCCTATTTGATGTCAATAGCCTAAAAGCCACATACCTCCTCTATAGCAGGATCACCTGTGCTTGTCACTTTACCATACTTCAGCCTTTCAACACCTGGCATAAAACCACCATCTCCACTTCCCAGATATTTCTTCTTAGTAGCAAGGGGTGGGGGCTTTCCCCCCTTTCTGTTTCGTCTGTTCTTTTCTGTCTTGCAAGTTATATGACAACCTTGCTAGTGCCTTACTCTTTTAATTGTTTCAGTCATTTGGAGCACTGCCTTTAGTCGAGCAAATCGACCCCCAGCACTTATTGTTTGGAAGCTTAGTACTTATTCTATCGGTCTCTTTTGACGAACCTCTAAGTTACAGGGACGTAAACACACCAGCATCAGTTGTCAAGCGATGTTGGGGGGACAAACACAGACACACAAGCACACATACATACATACATATATATATACGGGCTTCTTATATATATATATATATATATATATATATATATATATATATATATATATATATATATATATATAGGCGCAGGAGTGGCTGTGTGGTAAGTAGCTTGCTTTCCAGCCACATGGTTCTGGGTTCAGTCCCACTGCATGGCATCTTGGGCAAGTGTCTTCTACTATAGCCTTGGGCTGACCAAAGCCTTGTGAGTGGATTTGGTAGGCGGAAACTGAAAGAAGCCTGTCATGTGTGTATATATATATATATATATATATATATGCATGTTTGTGTGTCTGTGTTTGTCCCCCCACCATCGCTTGACAAGCGATGCTGGTGTGTTTACGTCCCCATCACTTAGTGGTTCAGCAAGAGAGAACAATAGAATAAGTACTAGGCTTACAAAGAATAAGTCCTGGGGTCAATTTGCTCGACTAAAGGCAGTGCTCCAGCATGGCCGCAGTCAAATGACTGAAACGAATAAAAGAATAAAAGAAATGAATACACACACACACACACACACACACATTTGTACCCCCTATACTATAAATAAAGCTAAAAGCTCATTAAGTTGAATGTAAAGGCACCAGTCCTATCTATTACAATATCCAATCTTCTCTGATGTCCTTCCATTATGTTGCAACATCATAAAACAGCATTAATGGCTTTCAAAACACTTGACTATTCAACTGTTACCAATTATTATTCAATTCCACAGACTTTGCAATTATCTTATATGCATAATAATATCACCAGGATCACCTAGTTTTGCAGGAAAATCAATTGATGTGGTTCTAGGGTGTTGTATTTTGTTTAAATTTTTTTTTATTTTCTGTATAAATTAGAATATCCCATATCATAATCATCTTTTCATCATTTAACATGTTTTCCATGCTTGGACAGCTTGACAGGATCTGGCAAGGCCAAGGTTCACACCAGGTTTCGTAGTCTGTTTCGACATGATTTCTACAGCTGGATGCCTTTCTAAACGCCAACCACTTCACAGAATATGCAGGGCGCTTTTTATGTGATACCATTTCCAGTGCTTAATCATCATCATCATCATCATCATTATCATCATCATCACCATCATCATCATCATCATTATTTTTTGTTTAACGTCTATTTTCCATGCTGGCATGGGTTGGACTGTTTGACTGAGGTCTGGGGAGCCAACGGCTGCTGCACCAGGCTCCAATCTGATCTGGCAAGGTTTCTACAGTTGGATGCCCTTCCTAAAGCCAACCATTATCGATGTGGGCCTGGCATCGATCACGTTCGGATGGTGCTTTTTACATGCCACCAACACAAGAGCCAGTCAGGGGTACTAGCATCAGCCATGATTCGTTGATCTTTTTATGTGCCACCAGCATGGGAGCCAGTCAGGCGGACATGGCATCGACCATGTTCAATAATAATAATAATAATAATAATAATTATAATGGTTTCAAATTTTTCCACAAGGGCAACAATTTTGGGGAAGAGATGAAAGGCAAAGTTGACCTTCGTGGAATAATAATAATAATAATAATAAAAATAATAATAATAATAAAAATAATAATAATAATAATAATAAAAATAATAATAATAATAATAATAATAATAATGCTTTCTAATTGATGTATCAATACCAGCAGATGACAATGTTTCCCTAAAAGAAATGGAGAAATTTTCTAAATACAAAGACCTGGAAATAGAAGTAACTCGAATGTGGAATCTAAAAACAGAAACAATTCCTATCATAGTAGGTGCCTTAGGTAAAATAAAAAAATATTCAGACAAATACATAACAAAAACACCAGGACTTACAAATATATATAACATACAGAAAATTGCGTTACTGGGCACAGCACACATCCTACGCAAAACACTTTCAATACAGTAACCATAAGAGCATCACAGCAAACCACAGCACATACCCAAGGCACACAGAGCTGCACTCGGTAGTGAAGTGAAAGCACGTTATAAAAATAAAACTACTGAACAATAATAATAATAATCGAAAAAGGTAATATGGTAGACAATTACAGGCCGATATCCTGCTTGCCACTTATGTAGAAACTATTGACTGGAATAGTCACAGAGTCAATGTATGGACATCTGGGGGAAAATGGAGTCCTGCCACATGAGCAGAAGGGTTGCAAGTGCAGAGGTACCAAGGATCAACTCCTGGCAGATAAAACTGTACTTGGAGACTTCAAGGGGAGGAAAACTAATGTAAACGTGTCATGGATCAATTATCGTAAGGTGTATGATATGATCCCACATTCTTGGATTATGGAATGTATGAACCTATTTGGTATTGCATCGAATGTTGAGTGATTGCTTGGAAAAAGTATGGCGAAGTGGAGGACGGACCTGACAGAATATGGAAGAGGTTTAGGGACAGTAGAAATTAGGAAGGACATCTTCCAAGGAGACTGCCTATCGCCACTGATCTTTGTACTGTGTTTGATTCTGAGGAAAGCAAAAGCTGGGTAAGTATTCAAAAGCCACCAGCAAAATGTCAACCATTTGTTATTCATGGATGACCTCAAACTTTATGGTAAAGATGAATCCCAAGTCAGTTCCCTCATTGATACGGTGTATACTTTCAGTGCTGATATCCAGAATGAAAATTGGACTGAGAAAGTGTGGTGTGTTAGCCTTGAAGAGAGGCAAAATCAAATGTATGGACGGGCTAACGATACCATCGGGGGTGGGGGTTATGAAGCAGATAGAAAAGATGAGCTATAAGTACTTGGGGATTTTGGAAATGGAGAAATTAATGGAGAAAGAAATGACAGAAAAATTTAAGGTGGGGTACTTGTGCAGACTGAGATTGATCCTTGAGTTGAAATTAAATGGACGGAATAAGATTGAAGCTATCAACACCTGGGCGGTTTCACTCCTTAGATATGGAGCAGAGGTAATTGCATGGACAGTAGACAAACTAAACAGATTAGACAGAAAGACAAGGAAGTTGCTAACAAGATATGGGTCACTCCACCAAAAATGTGACACAGACAGACTATATGGACCAAGAAAAAGAGTGGGAAGAGGCCAGTCAATTATAATGACTACAGTGTTGTAGTGATACATTATTTTATAGACCCCATAAGAATGAAAAAACAAAGCAGGCCTTGGTTGGATTCAAACCCAGAAGATAAAGAGTCATAAGAAATGCCATAAAGCTCTAAGGGTTTTGTCAATCCACAATTCAACATAAATCTCCCAGCTACGGGGTTTTTTGCCTTGCAAGTTAATCAGTGTTGGTGCCACATAAAAAGAACCCAGTGCACTCTGCAGGGTGGTTGCAGTGAGGAAGGAGGGTATCCAGCCATAGAGACAGTACCAAAACAGACAATGAAACCTGGTGCAGGCCCTGGCCTTACCAGCTCTTGTCAGACTCTCCAACCCATACTAGCATGGAAAACGGACGTTAAATGATGGTGATGGTGATGGTGATGATTCAAATAATGAGAGTTTCCATGGGGGTCACTCGGCCTGCTAAATATAGCAACGAAATTTCAATGAAATTACCTTCTGTCATGAAAAACAACAATAATGATAATCTGGGAGATGAGGGACATATTGGAAGAAGCAGTTCTAGATTTGCAATGCTTGAGTAAAGGAGGGGTGGGTATGGCTGAGAAGCCTCTGATTATAGGCCTTCCCAGGGATAATCAAGAGCTGAACAACAACAGCAGCAGTGCCAGCAACAACACTACCTCCACCACCATCACTGCTACCACCACCAACACCCAACTCACTGACATTAAGAACAGAATTCATTAAGATAATAATTTTATGGTTCTTTAACTGAAATCAAAGACTGATAAAAGAGGGGGTTTTTTTTGAAAAATAATTAAAAATGAAACATTTCTTTCAGATGATTAAGTTTCACAATTTAAGTCTAACAAAACTGAATAATCAGATTGAATATTGGTGGTTTCTTCACAATGGCATTTATGTATCACTTTCAGGATGAGAAGATCTTTAGAAAATTGATTATGACAAACTAAAAGAATTGCTAAAGATAGTCAAGTACAACGAGCAGGAAAATAATGAAGGATTCTATGAGCATTTTATATTTGGAATTCTCTCTTCTTTTTCTTGATAAAGGGCATACTGCCTGAAACATTAGACCTCTTTCTTTATTCAGGGTAAATATTTTGTTACCATGTTTTCACCGAAATATATTGTCTTTGTTTCAATTAACTTTGAAAATAATGAAGAACTGAGTAGAATAATTATCATCATGAAGTTGGTACTTGGAATATAAATTAACATGAAAGTTTGATGGAATTTAATTTAGATCTCTTTAAACCAGGGGTGGGGAAACTTTTTAGCCTGGTGGGCAAAAATTTCCAATGAAAAAGGTCCACGGGCAGACCACAAGTTCTAACACTTATATCTGTGTAAGTCTTGTATATATCTATGTATAATTCAATATACATTAATAAAGATAAGTTTAACATATTAAATTAATGCGTAACATCTTCATTAACTCCGCTACTGAATTTAGGATATTTATATCACTTATGAGGTATTCTATGTTTTTCAAAATGAACCTATTCCTCATGTTGGAGAAATTATAACAATCAAGCACTGACCAAATTTAATTTTGAAAAATGACATTATTACCTAAATAACATAATATGTAAATGACATATTTAAACAAATTTATCCTAGCGATAATTCTATCAAAGCTAATTAACCTTAACATTAAAATTTGGTTTTGTTTAGTGAGAAGGACTAAACAGCTTTTTCTTCTTTTTGGAAGTTTAGGAATATCACATGACTTTGAAAAAATTGCTCTTCTAAGTTCGTTACTCAGGTTTTCATCAGTAAATCTGGTACAAAGATGATTTTTTGCATAATTCAATTTGAGAAAAAAAAAAGAAAAAAATGCTCACATTGGTAAGTTGTTGAAAATGGAGATGTGAATTTCAAGACATTTTTATGTAAAGCATGGAATTTCTCTGAATTCATAGATTTGTAGAAGTCCAATAAAGACATTATTATTATATTTCGATTTTATTAGGTTATCTGAGTGCAAATCAATTAATTCTAATTATAAAGAATCCAGAGTCCCTCTCAGGACAAAATATCAAAAAGTGTTTCAAAAACACTTAGTTCAATTTTGTTATCTTGTATTTCTTTGGATCTACTTTCAAATTTATTCAAAAGACTTTCACACTTGTCAGAATATTCCTTTATTGATTCGGGATTTTGTTTGCTCAATTTGGGAAAATGTGTTTTCCTTGGGAAGGTGCTTTTTACATGCCACCGGCACAGGTGTCAGTCAGGCGGCACTGTCATTGGTCACAACTATGATTTCACTTGGTTCGACAGCTCTTCACAAGCACAGCATATCGCCCAATGATTGAAGGGTGCACTTAATGGCCAAATTATGCAACACCGGCATTAGCCAATATATATATATATATATATATATATATATATATATATATAAATTTTAAAAAGAGCTAAAAGATGATCCATTGTAAAAACTTTATTATGACCTATGATCATTTCGATGCAATATCCAGACCAACGTTGATAACATACAATATTTTTACCAAATTTTGGTATAGGTCTATAAATACATATATATATATATATATATATATATATAAGGGCAGAGAGGTGGCAGAAATGTTAGCACACTGGACGAAATGCTTAGTGGTATTTCGTCTGTCTTTACATTCTGAGTCCAGATTCCGCTGAGGTTGACTTTGCATTTCATCCTTTTGGGGGATCAATAAATTAAGTACCAGTTGTGTACTGGGGTCGATCTAACCGACTGGCCCCCTTCCCCAAAATTTTGGGTCTTGTGCCTAGAACAGAAAAGAATATGTATATATATATATATATATATATATATGGTGGCACGTAAAATACACCATTTTGAGCATGGCCGTTGCCAGTACCACCTAACTGGCCTTCGTGCCGGTGGCACGTAAAAGCACCCACTACACTCTCGGAGTGGTTGGTGTTAGGAAGGGCATCCAGCTGTAGAAACTCTACCAGATAAGATTGGAACCTGGTGTAGGCATCTGGTTCGCCAGTCCTCAGTCAAATCATCCAACCCATGCCAGCATGGAAAGCGGACGTTAAATGATGAGGATGACACACACACACAACAGGCTTCCACACAGTCTCCCTCAACCAAATTCTATCATAAGGTATTGGTCAGCCCAGGGCTATAGTAGAAGACACTTGTCCAAGGTGCTGTGCAGTGGGATTGAACCTAAAATTATGTGGTTGCACAACAAGCTTTTTAACTGCACAGCAGTGCCTAAAGAAAATACAAAACAGAAAAAAAAAGACACAAACCAAACAAATAATTAGAAAATTGATTGGACATTTTCCTATTTCTCTTTTCTTTATCTGATATTCTATAATATAGTGACAGAAGATGAAAGGAGAGTTTCTGAATCGCCCCTCCTCAAGTTAGCAACTGAAATCCTTTGAAGCAGCCAGGCAGCATATAAAGGCATTGTCCAGTGCCATTTCAGCCCCGAGTCAGAGATGACCATCCAAGTGGAAGGACCACAGTTGTTAGCTTCAATGGCCATGAATTGAAAAATGTATTTATCGAGTAAACTTAATTGGTTTGATGTACTTTGATGACTTTCATGTTTACAGCCACGCTCCTTTGGTCCACTGCACACTCAGTCATGGGAGACCAAGCGAATGCATTAACTACTGTTGTTGCAAATAAACTCAGTTTCCAAGGAAAAGATGTCATTTATTTGAGATTCATTAGCTCCAGAATACTAGCAACTCTAGGTTTGGACAGGACACAATTATATTACTGACTTTTGTGTCTTGCTAATCTCTTACCATTATGTTTGCAAGCTGGCAGAACCATTAGCACATCAGGCTGCTTAGTGGCATTTCTTCTGTCTTTACTTTCTGAGTTTGAATTCCGCTGAGGGCAACCTTACCTTTTATCCAGGTACGTGCCATCTGTAATTACTCAGGGTAGATAGTTGGCGACATTTATGTAGTAAAACACACACAAAAAAAAAAGCAAAACACAGGCACAATGACTGACAAGAAGGCAGATTTACTTTTGCCTTTATAGCACATAAAGAAAACGTTGTAAGAATGTACGCAGCATGTGTACTGTACTACAGCAGTATTATGTGTAGCTTTAATACTGAAATTGAAAGGCAGGGGCGAATTATGCCTACTTAATCTACAAAAAAGATAAGATATTTTGCATTTTATGTATAGTAATCAGAGTAACTCTTTTACTTGTTTCAGTCATTTGACTGTGGCCATGCTGGAGCACCGCCTTTAGTCAAGCAAATCGACCCTAGGACTTATTCTTTTGTAAGCCTAGTACTTATTCTATCAGTCTCTTTTGCCGAACTGCTAAGTTACGGTGACGTAAACACACCAGCATCGGTTGTCAAGCAATGTTGAGGGGACAAACACAGACACACAAACATATACATATATACGACGGGCTTCTTTCAGTTTCCGTCTACCAAATCCATTCACAAGGCTTTGGTCGGCCCGAGGCTATAGTAGAAGACACTTGCCCAATGTGCCATGCAGTGGGATTGAACCTGGAACCATGTGGTTTGTAAGCAAGCTACTTACCACACAGCCACTCCTACATCTTCATAATTTTATTGCATTAGGTGCATATTCTGCCATAAAAGGAAAATGTTACTATCAATCTATTTTATTCAGGGTAGGCACTGCCTACCTTGCCTACCCAGGTGGCACATCCCTGCTTTCATCCTTTTGAAGTCGAATAAAATACATACCAGTTGAGTACTGAGGTCAATGTAATCAACTAGATGACCCCTCTAAAATTTCAGGCCTTGTGCCTATAATAGAAAGGATTGTCTGCAAGACAAGTAAAATCTGTAGTTATCTTTTGTAAGCCTAGTACTTATTCTATCGGTCTATTTTGCCGAACCGCTAAGTTGCAGGGATGTAAACACACCAGCATCGGTTATCAAGACACTTGCACCACACAGAGTCACATATTTGGGAACCTAAACAAATAGCAAAGAAAATGCACAATTCTTTAAAGTTGAAGACATCCCCCAAAACTGATGAGACGAAAGCATCAACACAGAACCTTGATTGCGGAGACTTAGTAGAGAAAATTCATCGTGTATCGTATTGGTAGGTATCTGTGGTTCTGAACCAGGGGTTATATAACCCTTTTGGGGTCCACGTAAGATTTTGTTGTTAGAATTTATGCCCAATAAACTGGTTATATACTTCTACACTGCACAAAATATTTTAAACAATTTTTAATACAATTTCTAATAATATTTAATTATGAGAATAGGATTTTTTAAACACTGAATGGCTCTGAGGGTCTGTGCAAGTAAAACAGAAATCAAAGGGATCCATATGAAAAAAAAAAAAAATGGTTGAGAACCACTTCAATAAACAAACCATCTGCCCTCTCACAAGCAATGTTACCATGATCTCTGATTCACATTCAGCACAAGAAGGGACTCATGTACCAACCAACCCCATCTAATTGATGATTCAGATAGGGTTAACCAGTGATAAAGACAGAGGGAAGATAGAAAGTAAGGCGAGGAGAAATCATGGGCCAAATGAAATTTCAGACTTCCATATCTTACAGGTAAGTTGGTTTACAGTTAAGACCCCCATATCTTACAGGTAAGATATTCTGAGTCCAGACTAGATCAAACGAACTATGTTGGTAATGGAGGGGGAAAAAAACAATCCGGTACCAAGGAGTTTAAGACAGGTATCTAATTGGTATTAAAGGTTGGAGTGTGAGGGACGTTATTTCAAAACAGGAAGGAAGCCTGGGGCAGTTCAGCTGTCAGGTGTGACAATGAAAATATTTTGTTATAGATTAAAGGAGATAAGGTCACGGAAGTAAGGGAACCCTTACTTATTTACTGATAAGCAAACCACAGCACACGGAGATCAGAATCGAATCCCTGGATCCGCGGTGACCGGTAATAAAATCACAGGGAAAAAGTCACGGTAAAAATGACAATATTTTTGGTTAGGAAAAAAAGTCACAATTTATGGGATCCAGACAAAAGCCCCGTGACTTTTTTTTTTTTACCTGGATTCGGATCCACGAAGCCCCTGGCAGCTTCCTAGTGTACTCATCCCTTAAGGCAGCATTGCACCTAGAGTAACATTGCCAAAAAATTACAAGCTATTCTGTAACTTCGCTAATTCCAAGCAAGGAAAGTAGGACCTTCACCCCAAGGGGTTTCCTTGTTTCACCTGTACTCCCAAAATTCAGACGAAATTTTATGGTTTCGGTTTTAAAAAATTCAGACGGAAAGGTATTCCAAGTTTTGTGAGTGAAAAAGCACAGTGAGAAACTATATGACAGCTCGTCTAATAGACTGTATCTTTAATTCGATGGAACTGCTTCGTCATTCTGTGCCAAAGCTGATTCTAAATGAGGATTCAGTTAAGGGAAAAGTCAGTCGCTTTCACTATAATTAAGTAGGTAGTTCTATTGACTGAACCGTTAGATTATTCATCCGTATCTTATCGTACAGAAATTTATTTAATTTCAAACGACTCTTCATTTGTTTTATCAATCAATTAATTAATTCAGTTAGTTAATTACGCCTGAACTCTCCTAGGAGGGAATATTACGCGGGAAACAACTCCTGTTAGTCTCAGCAACATTGAACCTCATTCACCACAACAGTTCTATGCAAAACAGTTCGATATTCTTAATAGTAAATAATCGCAATAACGAGGATAAAAATAATTGTTTCTTTTCTTGGTCACAGAAGCCCTTCGTATTCGGCACAAAACATTTTATATAAAATAATCATATAGATGTGCAGAGAATGTACATATGTAATTAACAGGAAAAAAGGGGTGAGGAGAAAAAGAGAGTACAACGTAATAGAGGGTGAAAAAAATAATATCGATATAAAAAATGATGATAATAAACAAGAGATACATATATATAACAGCAGATGCTGAAAGAGGAGCCAGTTTCTAGATTAATATCAATAAAATCAGCTGTCAGCCTATATATATATATATATATATATATATATATATATATATATATATATATATATGTATGTATACAAGCAATGCTACTGTGACTACGTTTTGCGTAAAAGTTGAGTGTTATGTAGATAACGAAGTGGTATCTAAGAGTAATACTTGTTGCTTCGTTTGGTTCCAACATTGCTGTGTCTGAAAGAAAACAGATACGAGTGAGATGGAGAGAAAGAGAGGACTAGAGATAAGAAACAAGTAAGAGAAAGAGAGCACTACAGATGGGAGAGTGAAAGGAAAAGGGGAGGAAGAGGACTATAGTTGAGAAAGAGGCGAGAGAGGAGGAGCAAGGCAGTGAACTATAGTTGAGGGACAAGAGAGAAAGAAAGAGGAGTATAGTCGAAGAAGAGCGGGTTAAAGAAAGGGGAGAAAGAAACCTATGGTTTACGAAGAAGGAAGAGAGGGAGAGAGAAAGACAAATAAACGATAGTTGAGGAAGGAGCAAGAGAGAGAGGTAGAGAGAGATAGAAAGAGGAAGTAAAAAACAGAATATAGATGAAGATGAGGTGCAAGAGAAAAGAGAGAGAGAGAGAGAACTGTAATTGAAAGAGGGCTGAGAGAGAAAAAGGAAGAGACAGAGGAGTATAGTTGAAGAAGAAGCGCGAGAGAGCGAGAGAGATTATAGTTGAGGAGGAAGAAAGAGAAGAGAGAGAGAGAGAGAGAGTGGAGTTGAATAAGTGAGAAGGAGAGAGAAACTACTTGTTGATACAATAATTAAGCAGCCGTGAAAGAAGCGCCTGCTTCTTTTGTTTTCCCTTTTTGCCCTCGTGCTGTTGACGTGTTTAAAATAGATATTTCGTAATTCACTCAGTTTGGCACTGTGTATGGGACAGATCTTGCCAGGTAAGAATTTCAAATCCACTTAGAAAATCACGGAAAAGAAGTACATAATTCTTTAGTTTTAATAATGATTTTTTTCTCCTCCCCCACCACATTTTTTTCTCTTACTTTCTCCTGCTTTTCGTTGCCACTTTTCCACCCAGCAAAATGTTTATACTAACTGTAACACCTGTACATTCTTCCCTCCAACAATTACGTAACCCCTGCTCTTTTCCTCGCTCTCTCTTCCTCTCTCCTCTCCTCATAGGTGTTTATTTTTGAAACATTCCACACGAAGCTTTGGTAATCCCGAAGTATAACGTACCGTTTTCACTTTCACAAAGTAGCTTTCCTTTCAGTCCTGCAAAGAAATGAATGAAACCAATAATAATTATTATTTTAAACGAACAAATATTATATTGTTATAACAATAATAATTTTAAACAAAGAGTAGAAGCATTATCTGCGTATAAGCCAATGCTCAATCACTGCCCATATCTATAATTTGCAGCAAATCAAAGTCTTTTTACATTATGGTATACCAGATTAGTGAAACGAATAAATAATTATCGAACACATTTTTAATAACTATAGCAAAAAAGAACTGCTAAATAGTTGATACTTCCCCTCCCCAAGCATAGTGAAAATTGTTTTTGCGAAAGAGAAACGGTACTCTAAACTCCAACATTACCGTAAGCTTTTTTTCCTTGCTACTCATTTTGTGTTTTTCGTAGCAAATACCAGTGTTTTTCTTGTATATCTTTTGTTTACTAGTCTGTTCTCTTTTCCTATTTATTCTCCACCGACCGTCCTTGGCGTCGGGGTATTTTGTATAATTTTATTGTTAATACTATTATTGTTGTTTCGCAAAAGAAAGGCGAAGAGAATATGCGCGCACGCGTGTGTGTGTAGGAGACAGAGAGAACATGCATATCTGAAAGAAATGCATAAATTATGCAATGAAAATACATCTTTGTACAAAGTACCAAAGTCTTAGTTCCAAAGCGTGCGCGTATACACGCGCATATATATTGTGCCTATATATGTATATTTGTGCATGCATATATATGTATCTACATGTAGGTACTTATTTGTATATATGTGCATATATATATACTTATATATATATATATGTATATGTATATTTGTATATATATATATGTATATTTGTATATATATATATGTATATGTATATTTGTATATATATATATGTATATGTAT
>NC_142931.1:10428657-10441157 GCF_046866305.1 Octopus bimaculoides | reverse complement strand
CATTCTATCACTTCAGTCACTATTCCACCTAAACCTTGTCGATACCACTGCTTTTCTTCCGTCTAACATGATGCACTGTTTTCAAAAAATTCCTATTCAAAAGGAAAAAAAAAAAAAAAAAGAAACCTCTGGAACATCATTTCTCTGAATTTTCCGTCACTCTAGCAATTAACCTAACGTTCAGACTGATCAATCGTATTAATTTCCCCCAGTTAACTCTGTACCTCGGTCTAGAAAGGCCCAGATTGTCTCTTAAATTTTCTAATCAAAAAAAAAAAAAAAAAAATCGTGTATGTGTGTGTATATAGTGCAACCGCTGCCCGGGTGGTATCCAGGCCCACATGTACGCAAGAGTAATCACACATGCATATCTACAGGGTGTCCACAAAGTCTGGGTACAGGGAATAAATAAAATCATAACATAAACAATTAAATATAAGAAATAATAATTTCTTAAAGTATGTTTTAATCGGCATGTACCCAGACTTTGTGGACACCCTGTAGAATTACATATGCGTATATATATATATTTGTGTGTAACAGTGCATGAGTATGTACATATGTATGCAAGCACATGTGCATACGTACGACTACATGTGCATCTGCGTATGCATCAAAGCACATTTGCACATGTTTAGGTTTATGTATGCAAAAAAAATCTGGTCTGTTGTATGTAGGTAATTGAAAATAAATTATATTTTATGTTTTCAATTTGATCAGATTTTCGTTTTTTGTTTTGTTTCTTTTTCATGTTGCTCTTTGGTGTAAAAATTGCGATAGAGATTCTGTGGACATTTAATTGAGATCCACACTGCATATTTTTGATTTTGTGTGCAATAATTAATTTTCACCTAAATTAATAGACTCACTAATGGTAAGTGGTTCCTATAAATAGATTTGTGCTCGGAAAATTCACCGAAAGACAAATTTGTCATATCGACAACGATAAAGCTTATTATATCAGCACTTTTTAGAAATAGTAATAAAAGAAGAATGATAAAAGGCAATTCTTTATTCAACAACGTCAAACACTAAAAAACGTGATCAGGTCATTTGAAATGAAATTTCTCACGGCGAATTTTCCTACGGCAAAATTTCCGATAACCAAATGAATTGCTAAGTTCGAAGATGATGACATCCGATCAGTTTTAACATGTGATAACGGAATTGTATTTCTGTTTCGTTGTATTTTCTGTATCAGGGCTTGGCAAATTTCTTCTTACACCCATCATGTAAATTTCTAGAATAGAATTAATAAGTGTAATTAGTAAAGTTTCTTGATTTCAAAACAATAATTCCTTCATTCACTTGTGTCATTACCGCTTTTTAATGAGAAATATTTAAACAAATTTAATGAAAATACAGAAAGTTTTTTTCACATAACAGGTAAATATGTAATGCTTTATTGACCAACGAGGGAATAAATCCAAATTTCAAATACTCTAGTAAATCCTGCCGCCACTTCTTGCTATCGGGGGTTACCATTATAATGTTCAATTTTTTAAAACGAAGAAAAAATTCAAAATTATCAGAAAAATGAAACCATTCTATTGTAAATGGACAATAAATGCGTACAAGTATTGGACATCTTTATTATGATGTCTTCAAGAAAAATATCCGCTTATCGTTTATTAGCTTTGCCAATCGGCTAATTGGCATTGCATGTTTTGCTAGATCTGTACCAATGATGTGATGTCTGCTGAGGTATTTTTTTAATTTTTATATTGTATTTAAGATAGATTTATCGCTTGGGTTTTATTTTGGTTGCGCTATGGTGGCGACTGGTTGAGTTGATGAAGAAAATTTTGTTTTTTGGATTGCGTGTAGAAATAATTGAACAACAGACACAAACATTTAATAGATCTTATCGCACGCGAAGACAAATCTGCGTTGGCCTTTTGCAGATAACAACAGCAATACTGGAAAAGTGATACTGTTTGGCGTTTACAACAACTATTGATAGGGCAACATGCGGCTTGCCAATCATAACTGGGAACAGTTGTTCTATATGCGTGGCGACGGAGGTTCCTGTCATCTATCTACGCCATTCTTAACCGTCTTCCTGGGTTGTCTGGCTGTGTCGTCTGGTGTGGCAAGAATGGAGACATGTTGCTCAGATACCTCAGCATTCTTAAATGAATTACCGCCAAAAGCAGCAGCCTTTTATAGGGCACAAGAAGAAGATTCTAGAAGATTGAATCGCGCGATAGCTTCACGCTGATTGGTTGCTTAATAGACCGATCGTGTGTATCTTTGTGGTTCGGTCAGATATCTGACCGACGTTTCCAGGGTTTAAGTTTAAAACACACACACACACACACACAGAATTTGCTAACAACTCAGCTCCCTTAATGCTCAAAATTGTTTCAGGAGTTAACCGACCCCTTTGGATAATCACATTGGCCCTTGTGATGGTGGTGATGACGAGGACGGGAGGGCAATATTGATCACTTTGCTAATCCCTAGTCTATATAAGTACTGTCTCAACAAATTTGGTTTCCATTTCATTAAGAAAGCCAACTTTTCAAAGGCATTTTGTTTTTGTGATAAACCGTTTCTATGCCTTTGTATTCGGTATCTTTAATCTTAGTTATTATGGTCACAATGTTTTGAATTTTATACCATCTGGCTTTTTTTCAGATGTCTTTAATATTCAGTAACGTTCTCAGAATTTCAAACTGAACTTCTTATTTGAGATCCCCGAGAGTAGATTGTTCTAATGTTCTCCTTACTAGGGACACTCTCGTATTAATTAATTATCTTCGTCCCTATGATGCTCACTTGCTTGTTACGCGAAGGGCGATCTTTCGGTACTAGATCCCATATCTTCCGGTCGTTGTGCGCACACATATTGATTACATTATCGTGTAGTGTGTTTAAAGTTTGAGAACTGTATGAATCTGAGGGGAGAAGGTTTGAGTTTCGTGGGCCATTCATTTTTTTTTTTCTATTTAATGTTGTCTTTTCATATTTTCAAGTCATTTAAAAACATAAACGCACTATACGATAATATAATCAGTATGCGTGCGCACAACGACCGGAAGTTATGGGATCTAGTACCGAAAGATCGCCATTTATTAATTTTTTTTTTTGTCTATTGTTAACTAAAAGTAGCATGTGTTATAGTCAGAACGAAGTTGCTCAGTGTGGTTTTAATTGAGAATTCCAGCTTGACATTTTAAAAAAACTCTTGAGAGAAGTTAACATGGTGAAACAATCAAGTTATACTCTATCAATTGAATCAATACTCTTCTCTACAATTTGGGTTAGATCACGTTACTCCAGTTTACTCATCCGAAAACTAAGTAGCAGTTCTTTGCTGGCGCAGCTCCCTGGAGATGAAATGGCTGTACTTCGACCGGGAGCTCCAAGACTGGAATAGAGTACTGGAGTCCACTTCAAATCGTCTTAACTTAAAGGAAAAGGGCTATACTATCCCAGTCTTGGAACTCCCGGGCAAAGTACAACCATTTCATCTTCACGTCCTCTTGGTAGTCTTCCGTAATTTTTTTTTCTTAGTGAAAATCGTGCGGGTGTTAATATCAAAATTTACCGAAAATAGTAAATTAAGGATCCATAATAGTGTTTTAAAAGCCCCTGAAAAACATATTTCTTTAGATGTATTTATTACAAGAAACAGCTGGGTTTCTTTCTCCACCATTTTACATAATTCGACCTACACAAGTGAATGTGTGTAAAACAAAATAGGAATTTTGAAAGAAGTTCCTATAAAACTAATTTGAATGGTTACGGGGGTTCAGCAGAATAAAATAGTTATCAAAGGGGTCCATAAGTAAAAAATTGTTGAGAACCTCTGGTCTAGAGTATGTGTACAGTAATCCCTCGACTATCGCGAGTGTTACGTTCCTCCCCCTCCCCGCGATAGGTGAAAATCCGTGAAGTAGAAAACACATTGCATGAGCAAAACCAATATTTTTACCGGAGGATTTCTCCACCATCCGTTACCTAATTTTTGGGTATCATCGTATCGAAGTTATCGCCAACAACAATATATATATATATATATATATATATATATATATATATATATATATATATATGGATCATCCTGATTTGTCGGACACCATTTTTTATTTAGTGTGTTTTCTACCGAAACACTTTAAAACTTCGTATACTTGTATATTTTGTCTTACTTTTCTCAACAACACTAAGAGTAAAAGATGTTTTATATGACACATTCTACCAGTGTCCCAAGTTTGAAAGTGTTTCGTTAAGAAAACAAGTGGTGTCCGCCAAATCAGAAAGATCTATCTATCTATCTATCTATCTATCTATCTACACACATACACACACACACACACACGTTGTCCTATGAAGAGGGAATTGCTGAACCTGTCGTAGATACATTGGACAGACTAGTCCATGATACATGCAACCGGAAATACAAGATAGGTCATAACTTGAATCACTTTGACCGTTGTACTGTATGTATATATTTTATTATTTTTATGATTTGTATGTATTTATTTTATTATAAATGCAAAACAACACTACAGAGGAATCGACGTAAGCTTAAATAATAAACCGCGTGTGTCAGAGAGAGAGAGAGAGAGATGCACGTTCCTAGATACGTAAGAATTCTCGCATTTTGTTATTGTTGGAGATGATGATTATGATATTGCCCAGGTCGGGTCCCGATGGAGAAAACCAACGACCAAAGAGATTCAAGTTATGACTTATCTCGTATTTCAGACTACGTGTATCATGGATTACGTTGTAAAGTATATTTACGACAAGTTCAGCAATTCCTTCTCCATAGGACTACGTATGTGGGTGTGTGTGTGTATATATATATTGTAAACACACCAGCATCGGTTGTCAAGCGATGTTGGGGTGACAAACACACACACACAAACATATACACACACATACATATATATATACGATGGGCTTCTTTCAGTTTCCATCTACCAAATCCACTCACAAGGCTTTGGTCGGTCCGAAGCTATAGTAGAAGACACTTGCCCAAGGTGCCACGCAGTGGGACTGAACCCGGAACCATGTGGTTGGTAAGCAAGCTACTTACCACACAGCCACTCCTGCGCCTATCCACACAGCCACTCCTGTGCTTATGATGTAAAATCTTCAAATATCTATGGTGTCTAGGCCATAAGAATATCATGCTTTGAATTAAATATCAGACTGTTTACACACACGCATGCACGCACGCACACACACAGATGAGAGCTTCTGGTTTGAGGAATAAAAACTAATGCCTTCATTTGTCATTGATTTTTATTAAATTCTATACTAAGCTCTATTTGTTGCAGAGCCAGTGACAAAGAAATGTTCTGAGAATGGCCTATATTCTGTACTCAGCTTTGGAATTGTGTGTGTGTGTTACAAGAATTGTAATTCCTGTTATTGTACACCATTCCAAGAGTGATTATACAATATACTCAAAATACAGAATAGAAAAACAACCAACAACTGATGAAAGGTCGTTCTTTATGTTGCTTGTCTTGTTTTCCATTTGTTTCTTTCGTTGTTCAAAAAAAAGTTCATATTCCATGTATTTGTATTTCGTATTTCATGTTGTTTATGTTCTGTGACATCCTGGGCCGCATATACATATACATGTAACTATGTACATATATGTATGTATATATGCATATATATATTAATTATATTATTAATATAATAATATATATACAATGTATATAATATATATATATATATATATATAATATATAATATATATAATATATATATATATATATATATATATATATATATATATATATATATATATATATATATATATACACATACATATATATATATATATATATATATGATCATCATCATCATTGGTTAACGTCCGCTGTCCGTGCTGGCATGGCTGGACAGTTTGACTGGACTGGTATGCTGGAAGGCTGCACCGGACTCTGGTCTGATTTGGCATGGTTTTCTATGGCTGGATGCCCTTCCTAATGCCAACCACTCTGAGAGTGTAGTAGGTGCTTTTATGTGCCACCAGCACAGGTGCCATTTGTGTGACACTGGTATCTTCTATGACTGTGATGGGTCTTCTTCTCAAGCATAACATAATGCCAAAAATCTTGGTCATTGCCTCCATGAAGCCCTTCACTCGAAAGGAACTCAGCCACTTCGCCTCAGTGAGGCCCAATGATATATGATTAAATATATAAACATACATAGGTAAGGAGGGCTCTGAAAGGGGTCTCAGGGAGTAGTGTCCCTGCCTTTGTGAGCTAGTTTTCCACCACATTTCTTAAAAATCGTGGTAGAGGCCTTAGTCTCGGGAACACTCATGTCTAGAAAGTGAGATTGGGGGTAAGCAAGGGCATGCTCCCTGTAGAAAATCCAGCTCCAAAAAAGCCTCATGATAGCAAAGGAGAATGGGCACCAGCTAGCCCAAAGGTTGGGGTGGGCTGCAGCTGCCTACCTCGGTTGATATGGCATTGAGGTACATCTGCCCATGCCTGTTAAAGGGTACAAGACCCGGATTTAAAACACTGGATGATGATGATGATGATGATGACATAAATGAGATATGATTATGGAAGCAATGTGGCTCATGCTGGTGTTGCATAACGAGCACCTTTTGAATGTTGGGCCTCACGGAGGCAATGACAAATGACATGCTTGAGAAGAAGAAGACCTCTCAAACCAAGTGAAATCATAGTTGTGGCAGATATTGGTGTCCTGCAGATGGCACCTGTGCTGGTGGCACATAAAAGCACCCATTACACTCTTGGCATTAGGAAAGGCACCCAGCCATAGAAACCATGCCAAATCAGACAGGAGTCTGGTGCAGCCCCTAGTCAAACCATCCAACCCATGCCAGCATGGACAACGGACATTAAATGATGATGATGACATATGTATATAATATATATTTTTATATGTATATATATATATATTTATTTATTTATAATGTGCTGGTGCCACATAAAAAGCACTGGTGATGGTGTCAAGCAAAAAGTACTCAATACACTTTGTAAAGTGTAAAACCAACCAAGCCAAAACGGACTGTGGAACTTGTTGTGCTCCTTAGTCTTGCCAATTCCTGTCAAATCATCCAATCTATGCCAACATGGAAAATAGTGAAGATTTTTTTCTCCCTCTGTTTCCTTTTTATTTTTTTCTCTTCCCCACTACAGTCTCTCTCTCTCTCATCTCATTCTCACTCTTTTGTGTTTTTCTCTCTTTCTCTTTCACCCTCAACATATTTATATAAAGCTTTGCCATTTATCCATCTACAAGCATTTCTCTGTGTTTAACATAATGTAATAAAGTCTTCTGAAAAACCATTGTACAAATGCAAATGGATGCAGTGATGAAATGTGCAACTATTGGAACAAATGACATTAACTACAATTTGTGCTTAGCATATTCCTCTCTTACTCTCTCTCTCACTCACTCTCTCTCTCTCTCTCTCTCTCTCTCTCTCTCTCTCTCCTCATGCACACAGAGAAGCTGTGGTAAATAAAATACATGCTTGTACAATTGTATTTAACATGCTGGTGTACACTTGGACATAGGAAGAGTTTTCACTGTGGGGAATAATCTATAGCTTCTCATAGACAGGGTATGGGTAAAGACCCCCTTCGGTCATGAATGACCATGGGTTTGTGTCTAGAATGTTCCCCTCCAAGGCACAAATCCAGGCAATGTTGTGTATAGAAGACTAGCAGTCGCCTATGCATACCAGCCTCCTCTCTCCACATCACTGATGTTATCCAAGAGGAAGACAAAGATCAATATAGCTTAGCACCACTGATGTCACAACTTGTTTTCTACAGCTGAGTGAACTGGAACAACAATAAATACAGTTCTATATTTAAGAGATGAGGAATTATGTACATTATTTACATTTGACGGATATTTGTCCTCATCTTGTTTGTTGTCAATGGATGATAGCTGTAGTGATTAAGAGCGCGGGCTACTAACCCCAAGATTCCGAGTTCAATTCCAAGCAGTGATCTGGATAATAATAATTATTATTATTATAACATCGAAAAATACCTTAGAAAGGAGAACCAAGGTTCGAAATTTCTCCAAGACACCTGATGAAGGCTGGAGGGTATATCAGCCGAAATGTTGTGTTAACAACAAACAAGATGAGGACAAATATCCGTCAAATGTATATAATGTAAATAATGTAAATAAATAAAGTATCTTGCTCAAGAATACAACACAGAGCCCAGCCCAAGAATTGAACTCACTATCTCATGATTGTGAGCCAGATGTTCAAACCATTGAGCCATGTGCCTTCGTTTACATTGACAATGTTTGAAAATAACATTGGGTTATGAATGACATTGTCAGATCAAAGGACGCATGTGTTTCTCGCTTGTCCAAGCTTTGCACACATCAGCAAATGTACCATTTGTCCTTATAAGAGCTGTGAAACATTAATTCTGTATTCATAACTGACAAAGCATAATGACACAGAAATGCATGCATCCTATGATCTGTTGCTGGTCTTCAAAACCCAATGGTATATTTCCACAAATTGTTTTTGAGGATAATTCTCTCCTGGGACTATTTTCCTGCAGGAATAGTCATTGATGTACAAAATGAAATTCTCAAATCATATTCCTTTGAGAATTGTTTCTTATCCTTAGATTCTAGTGTTTAATTATTCTGTGTTTGTTTGCGATGGTGACAACAGTTAGTAATAGTTACTGATGATGATGATGTTCAATATCTATACTTTCAGAATTGATAGCTGAGTTTGAAATGAGTCTGGATCATGACCAAAAGATTTCAACTTCATAGAGTGCAAAGGAACTTGTATGTGGTTGCTAGAAATAGCAACCAAATATGTATAAACTCATACTTTGTCTTGTGTTTTTTATAAGAAAAAGAACATATAAGTTAATGTTGTCCATTCCCTGTAAAAACAAGTGATGGGATCATGATGACTAAAATGCTCTTTTTTCGATCAGGGCTGAATGTACCTGCTTTTGACTATATATTAAGGTGGCGGGCTGGCAGAATCGTTAGCATGCCGAGTGAAATGCTTAGCAGTATTTCACTTGTCTTTACGTTCTGAGTTCAAATTCTGTCGAGGTCGACTTAGCCTTTCATCCTTTCAGGGTCGATGAATTAAGTACCTGTTGCATACTGGGGTCGTTCTAATTGATGCCTATAGATGTGGAAATATGAGGGAATTCTGTTGACATATTCAATGGACCACAGACATGGTTATGTCGTAAAATGTTTGCTTTCAAACCTCTTGGTTCAGGACTGTGCAGTTCCGCAAAAGAGACCGATAGAATAAGCACTGCTGACTTTGTGCCTAAATTAGAAAAATAATTGTTTATAATTAGGTAGAAGGTTGACGCTTCTGAGAATAGGGGCTTTGTTGATGCCATCAAACCCAGTGTTGACTGGTACTTGATTTAGGCATGGCTCTGTGGTTGAGGAACTTCCCAAAGTGCCATTGCATGGCACCTTGGATAAGAATCTTCTACTATAGCCCTTTGCTAACCAAGCCTTGTTAGTGGATTTGATAGATGGAAACTGAAAGAAGCCTGTTTGTATATCTGTGTGTTTTGTGTGTACCCTTGTCTTGGCATCACGTAATGGTTGTAAACAAGTATTACTGTCATACAAGCAATGTTGTTTATTTCCAGTCTTCCATGAAAAGCATGTTTGGCCATTGGGAAATATTACTTTACCTGGAAACAGATGAGTGTTAACAACAGAAAGGGCGTCTGTCCATTAAAAGAATCCACCTCAACAAATTCTGACTAATCCATACACAGAACGTAAATAGCCAGAATAAATGCCATGAGGCATTTTCATCTGACTCCAAAATTTGTGCCAATTTATAGTAATAATGGCAATATATGAACCTTTTGATTTTGTTTACAAGAAACAATATATCAAAAACAGACAGAGAAATTAATGAATGAACCAATTCTTTTTTTCTTCCTCTCTGTGTGAGCCTGTCTGACATTTTCTGCTCGAATCTCACTTATTATATTCATGTCAAACCATAATTATTATGGACAGTGAAACTTGCATGTACGCATAATTAATGTTTGATACAAAACTTAACTAACAAATTCATGTTTACATGTTAAGTATTCTCTATAGAATTGTGTCCATTGTTCACAGATATTCCTGCAACCAAATTAACTTCATTATCAAGCGTTCTGTAAATACAATAGTACGCTAATAAAATTTGGTATCCTATTTCTTAGAATTCATGAGAAATACTGACCAACAAATACACTGGAGATATTTCCAATGAAGATGGATTTCATTCCAGAAATGTTTGGATCAATGGTCTGCCAAGCCATTAAATATCATGGAAGGAAGAAAAAAATTAAAAATAACAAATAAAATCAGAACCGAAACTGCTCGTTTCTCGAAGACTTGTCTTTCCATTAATTTTTATAGCATTTCTTTCTCCTCTTTTATTTTTCTTTTCTTTTCACTTCTGTTTCTCTTTGGTGGAAGAATAAATGACCGACAAGTTCTTTTATTATTTATTATATTGTTTTTGGCTCCGATACATTGTTTATACTCTTTTTTTATTGCTTCATCAGTATTATAGGCTTTCATTATGAGACATTCTCGTTTGGTCTGTGTCAAATTCTTCTGAATAAACACAAAGAAAATCTACACAATTGATAATACATTCATATTTAATGGAATGAAATGAGGTGGGCTGGAATAGTACAAATGCGTTAGTCTTTTGTTTCAAAACTTTCTTCCTTTACTTTCTTTGTTTCGTCCTCTTTTTGTGTCCTCAATTCATATCGCATCAAGGATGACTGTCTTTTACATCACTCCACCTATTTCCATCCCTCTAACGATCAATAAAATATGTACCTGGCTCCTACCATACCTGATTGAAACAGTTTTACCCTCCAGCCAGCTGTACTACAAACGTGTGTGTGTGTGTGTGTGTGTCAATAATGGTAGACATTAATATTTAATCCGTTGGGTGGGATACACTGGAATGGAAGCAGAAATGGTAGGACAATGGACTAAATACTGTTCCGTATTTAAGTTATATTTGTATACCAAGTGTTGCTCTAAAACAAATTCCCTGGATTGTTAAATTTGTGTCGCTGTTTCAATCCTTGATCAGAACAGTTTTATCTTATTTATAACCTTAATGCCCTTTGGAAGAATATGAATAAATGAGAGAAAGTACTCAATACATGTTTAAAGCTGAAGATTCACTCCTTTATCAAATATAGTTACTTTGTGCAATCCTTCAGCAGCATCACTATAAATACACATACACTATATATATATATATATATATATATATATATACTCTTTTACTCTTTTACTTGTTTCAGTCATTTGACTGTGGCCATGCTGGAGCACCGCTTTTAGTCGAGCAAATCGACCCCAGGACTTATTCTTTGTAAGCCTAGTACTTATTCTATTGGTCTCTTTTGCCAAACCGCTAAGTTACGGGTACGTAAACACACCAGCATCAGTTGTCAAGCGATGTTGTGGGGACAAACACATACACACACACACATATATATCATCATCATCATCATCATCGTTTAACGTCCGCTTTCCATGCTAGCATGGGTTGGACGATTCGACTGAGGACTGGTGAAACTGGATGGCAACACCAGGCTCCAATCTAATTTGGCAGAGTTTCTACAGCTGGATGCCCTTCCTAACGCCAACCACTCAGAGAGTGTAGTGGGTGCTTTTACGTGTCACCTGCACGAAAACGGCCACGCTCGAAATGGTGTCTTTTATGTGCCACCTGCACAGGCCAGTCCAGGGGCACTGGCAACGATCTCACTCGAAAATCCTACGGGAGCCAGTCAGGCGGTACTGGCAATGGCCACGCTCAAAATGGTGCATCTCATGTGCCACCCGCACAAGAGCCAGTCCAGGGGCACTGGCAACGATCTTACTTAGCTTGCCGAGTCTTCTCACGCACAGCACATTTCCAAAGGTCTCGGTCAGTAGTCATCGCCTCGGTGAGGCCCAATGTTCGAAGGTCTGGCCTCACCACCTCAGCCCAGGTCTTCCTGGGCCTACCTCTTCCACGGGTTCCCTCAACTGTTAGGGTGTGGCACTTTTTCACACAGCTATCCTCATCCATTCTCACCACATGTCTATACCAGCGCAATCGTCTCTCTTGCACACCACAACTGATGCTTCTAATGTTCAGCTTTTCTCTCAAGATACTTACACTCTGACAGGTATTCACATTGACATTATTTACACTCTGACGGGTATTCACTTCCGTCTACCAAATCCACTCACAAGGCTTTGGTCAGCCCGAGGCTATAGTAGAAGACACTACTATACAATATTTATAGATCTATGTCAGCTGATTTTACCAATTGGTTTTGCATGCGTGTTAAGGGAGAACCTAAGACAGCACTTACCAGAAAGTCTCTTATGAAAAGTATAGCAATGGCACTCTGCTACTCTAGGTCACCAAGTGTCCAATCTAGCTGGTGGGTGCTATGAAGAAAAACAAAAACAAAAGAAAATCCCTTGGAGAAATT
>NC_142931.1:10326157-10426157 GCF_046866305.1 Octopus bimaculoides | reverse complement strand
TGTATTCTTTTTTTTATTTAAAATTAGTATAATTTGAGGGAGATTTAGCTGCTATTTCTGACAGATCAGGACCACTTATAGGCACCTTCAGTGACTCTTGAAGAGCAATATTAATAATGTGCATTGTTATTTAGCCCCAGGACAACGTAATGATCAATGATATTCTAACCATGACCATTCCATCTGTAATTAGACACATTGTAAAAAAGACCACAGGATGCAGTGTCTTCTTTTACTAAAAAGGGAGGATGTAAATTGAGGGAGATTTAGCTGCTATTTCTGACAGGACCACTTATAGGTGCCTTCAGTGACTCTTGAAGAGAAATGTGAATAATGTGCATTGTTGACTGGCACCTGTGCCAGTGGAGCGCTAAGAGCACTGTTCGTGCGTGATCATTGCCAGAGCAGCTGTCTGGCTTCCGTGCCGGTGGCATGGAAATAGCACCATTTGAGCATGATCGTTACCAGCGTCGCCTTACTGGCACTTGTGCCGGTGGCACGTTAGAAAACGTTCGAGCAAGGTCGTTGCCAGTGCCGCTGGACTGGCTCCTGTGTAGGTGGCACATAAAAAAACACCATTTGAGCATAGCCATTGCCAGTACTGCATGACTGGTCCTTGTGCCGGTGGCATGTAAAAGCACCCACTACACTCTCAGAGTGGTTGGCGTTAGGAAGGGCATCCAGCTGTAGAAACTCTGCCAGATCAGATTGGAGTCTGGTGTAGCCATCCACTTCGCTATTCCCCATTCAAATCGTCTAACCCATGCTAGCATGGAAAGCGGACGTTAGACTATGATGATGATGATACCCAAATCTGTAGTGTGTGGTTTGAGGAAGATTTGACTGTGATTTCTATCAAATCTAGCTTGCATGTAAGGGCTTGCTCATTGGCTCATGCAAACATCTATCTCACAATCTTGATGTCCTGAGTTCAATTCCTGGTGGCACTGGCTTGTCCTTGAGCAAGACACTTTATTTTTCACGTTGCTCCAGTTCACTCAGCTGGCAAAAATGACTTGTACCTGTAATTACAAAGGGTCAGCCTTGTCACATTCTGTGTCACTCTGAATCCCTCTGTGAATTATATTAAGGGTACATGTGTCTGTGGGGTACTTAGTCACTTGCACATTAACTTAATGAGTAGATTGTTTTGTTGATTGGATCAACTGGAACCCTAGTCATCATAACAGAGAGTGTCAGTGTTGTTATCTCCCACTTCATGTGGAAGTTGTGTCGGAACACATAATACTGCTTTATTTACCACGAGAGGACCTCTCATATGGACTGATATTGCATAAAAGCATTCATGTTTATGTCGTTGACAGGCGATAACCATCCACTATGGCCATCCATCCATCTCGTTATCATCATCATTTAACATCTCTCTTCCATGAGTTGGAAAGTTTAATAGGATCTGTCAAGCCAGAAGACAGCATCATGATCCAATGTCACCTTTGGCATGGTTTCTAATGCCAATCACTTTACAGGGCAATTTTCTTTCTTTTATATGTTTCAGTCCAATGACTGTGGCCATGCTGGAGCACCGCCATTGTGATCATCTTTCCACCTTTGTCGGAGCGGCTTTTGGTGAAGGATGGAGTTCGATGTTACTGCTCTCTTTTGAGTTTCTTGTCTCAATATTGGCTCATCCGGGACCTCGGCGTGCCAGAGGTCAAGTTCATGTTTGAAAACGTCTACATCCACTCCATGGAGGCTCCTCAAATACTTCAGCAGACAGTTAAACAGCTGTGGGCCCTTGCAACCCAAGCTATTGCAGTACATCGTCCATGCTTTTTTGTGGCACCAGCACTAGTGAGGTTGCCAAGTAATTTGCAAGACAAAGAAAAGAAAAGGAAAAAAGCCCCTTTCAACCAGGTGAGAATGTATCTGACTGAGGGAGAGGTGGCTTTACACCAGGTGTTGAAACCCAAGTTATTGCAGTACAACATCCATGCTTTTTTGTGGCACCAGTACTAGTGAGGTTGCCAAGTAATTTGCAAGACAAAGAAAAGAAAAGGAAAAAAGCCCCTTTCAACCAAGTGAGAGTGTATCTGACTGAGGGGGAGGTGGCTTTACACCAAGTGTTGAAGGCAAAAGTAAGATAAAGTGACAAGCAAAAGTGTTTTGCTGTAGAAGCTTCTATCGTCATCATCATCATCATCATCATCATTTAACGTCTGTCTTCCATGCTATTCTCAAAGTTACTTTTCTTTTAATCTGTGCCAATTTCTGGTTTGCTGCCTCATTCTCCTTTTGACGAGTGTTTTACTTTCTTCTGCCAATTCTTTGATTTTTCTTCAAGCACTCTCCTTCAGTCAGATGAGAATGATCATTAGAATCATGTGTGGATTAAATAGTATTTAACCCCTTAGCATTCAGATCACTCTGCTGAATCTAATGCTTATTTATTCACATCGTTTTGAAATAATCATGCATTATCTCATAGCTTCAAGATTTTGATGACGTGATTGCTTATATGTAGAATGACATTGTAGGGTAAATGTCAGAGGCCAGATCTGACCAGTTTTAATGTAGAACAGATATGGTTGGTTTAAATATTAAAGGGTTAAGGTGGTTTATCTTCTTTGAAGACAGTTGTTCAATTAGTAATAAAAAGCAATGATATTAATTAAGGATTGCCAATGACAAGGATACCACTAAAGTACCTCAAGCTGTTAGAAATAGCAACCAATGTGGAACCCTCAAAAAAAATATTACTCAAATTTCCAGACAAACAGTAACTCAACTAAATCTCTCCGAAATCACATCCTGCTGTCTTCACTGATGCTCCACCGGTTATGATGACAACTGTTCGAGTTGATCTGATCAATGGAACAGCCTGCTTGTGAAATTAATGTGCAAGTGGCTGAGTACTCCACAGACATGTGTACCCTTAATGTAGTTCTCAGGAAGATCCAGTGTGACACAGAATGGGACAAGGCTGGCCCTTTGTAATTACAGGTACAACTCATTTTTGCCAGCTGAGTGGACTGGAGCAATGGGAAAAATAAAGTTTCTTGCCCAAGGACACAGTGCACTGCCAGGAATTGAACTCGTGACCTTGCAATCATAAACCAAATATCCCTAACCACGGGCCTTCACTGTCTGAAAAAGCACAAAAGACAGGATGGTCACAGAAGGATAGCTTTTGACTGTCAGTCTCTTTGATTCCACTGACCTATGGCTAAAACACAATAACAGCAACAACAACAACAATCAGTTAATCCACTTTTATCTCTTGCTTTAATCATCATTCTTCAGATTTTTCTCCTCCATCTCTATCCGAGTCTTTTATCTGATCTCTCGCTCTTCTTCAGATCTCTCCAGCATTCGTAGTTTGTCTACAAACAGCTTCGACCTAGCACCCCCCCCCCCACCACAACAACAACAACAACTACTACTACTACTACTACTACTACTACTACTACTATTACTACTACTCCATTTATCTACAACATTTCGAATGAAACAACATCATTAATCTTAATCAGTTACATTGTCCCTCATCTCTCACTACCACCACTGCCACTACTCGGCCTCCTCCTCCTCCTCTTCTCTGACACCAGTAGAGAAATAGCAACCAAATTGCTCTCTTTTCTCATCCCACTGCCATAAATAAGAATCTGTTGGACAATACATGTTGTTGTTATTGTTCATTTAGCCTTAGGTCAGTGCAACAAAATACACTTAGGATCAAAAGCTTTCCCTTTGTCTTGTATTTCTTTTGTGATTTGGGAGAAATTTAGCTGTTATTTCTTTGGAAGTTTGATTGAAGCTGCTATTTCTAACAATTTGGTACTCTTGTTGTTGCATTGTTATTGGCAATCCCTTGTGGTCAAGGATTGATGTCCACCAGATTTAGCTTCTGTGCACCCTTATGTAACTATTGTGGGTCATTGCTAAACCCACACATCTGGTCAAGAAGAGAGGCTTACTGGTCACTTTGTGCTTCATTTTACATTTTTTCTTTTATTCTTTTACTTGTTTCAGACATTTTGACTGCGGCCATGCTGGAGCACCGCCTGTAGTCGAGCAAATCGATCCCAGGACTTATTCTTTGTAAGCCTAGTACTTATTCTATCGGTCTCTTTTGCCGATCCGCTAAGTTATGGGTACATAAACACACCAGCATCGGTTGTCAAGTGATGTTGGAGGAACAAACACAGACACACAAACACACACACACACATATATATACGACGGACTTCTTTCACTTTCCATCAACCAAATCCACTCACAAGGCTTTGGTCGGTCCGAGGCTATGGTAGAAGACACTTGCCCAAGGTGTCACGCAGTGAGACTGAACACAGAACCATGCGGTTGGTCAGCAAGCTACTTACCACACAGCTACTCCTCTTGAGAGGTTTGGCACTCACTACATTGAAATAGTGGTCTTCGTCATAGATGACTCATCCCCATTTGTGTCAGTTATTTACCAAAGATTCCCATCACATCTTTGAATAGCTTCTTTTGTCCTCTTGTAGGTGTGCTTTTCCTTATTCATCCAGGAGTTAAGCAGTTGCCTAAGCAACCAGTTCACACAACACAGCCAGCCTCTCAAAATCGCTTTCTCATAATCAGTGTTTCAATGTGGAAGGTATCGGTCATGCTTGACTTACCTGAAATTCTTCCACCTGTTCTGTTTTGCAGTTGGATATGCATGATCATTTTACCTCAATATCTCTGGTGGTATATTTCCAGATGTGGCCTATAGACACAGGTATGGCTGTGTGGTAAGAAGTTTGCTCCCTGACCACATGGCTCTGGGTTCAGTCACACTGGGCAAGTAGAAACTGAATAAAACCTGTTGTGTACCTGTGTTTGTCTCCCAACACTGCTTGACAACCGGTGTTGGTTTGTTTATACCCCAGTTGCTTAGCAGTTTGGCAAAAAGCAACCAATAGAACAAGTACCAGGCTTGGGATTGATTCATCATTATCATCATCATCATCATCATTTTACATCCGTTGTCCATGTTGGCATGGGTTGGACGATTTGACCAGACTGGCACACTGGAAGGCTGCACTAGACTCCAGTCAGATTTTGCAGGTTTTTCTTCAGCTGGATGCCCTTCCTAATGCCAACCACTCCAAGAGTGTAATGGGTGCTTTTACGTGCCACTGGCACCGGTGCCATTTGCATGATATTGGGGTGCATTTATATTCCACCAGTGCAGGTACCAATTTGCGTGACACTGGTATCTGCCATGTCTGTGATTTTTCTCGGCTTGATGGGTCTTCTTCTCAAGCACAACATAATGCCAAAGGTCTTGGTCATTGCCTCCAATGAAGCCCTTCACTCGAAAGGAACTCAGCCACTTTGCCTCAGTGAGGCCCAATGATATATGATTAAATATATAAACACATAAGGGGGGCTCCGATAGGGGTCTCAGGGAGTAGCATCCCTGGCTTCCTGAGTTAGTTTTCTACCACATTTCTTAAAAATCTTGGTAGAGGCCTTGGTCTTGGGACCACTCATGTCCAGAAACTGAGGTTGGGGTAAGCAAAGGTAGGCTCCCTGTAGAAAATCCAGCTTTAAAAAAGCCTCATGACAGCAAAGGAGAATGGGAACCAGCCAGCCCAAAGGTTGGGGTGGGCTGCACCTGCCTTCTCAAGCATGACATAATGCCAAAGGTCTTGGTCATTGCCTCCATGAAACCAAACACTCGAAAGGAACTTGGCCACTTTACCTCCATCAGGCCCAACACTTGAGAGGAACTCAGCCACTTTGCCTCTGTGAGGCCCAACGCTTGATTTGTTTGACTAAGATTCTTCAAGGCAGTGCCCCAGCGTGGCCACAGCCTAATGCCAAGCAAGTAAAATATATAAATCAAGCAGGTTTCTGAGCCATATTGGAGGTCAATAAGAACTACTTATCCACCATATGTTTGGTTGTGATTTTCCCCGACATGATGATTATGATAAATGTACATAATTCCTCTCACTTAAATATAGAACTATATGGAGACATGTCGTAACACTTTACATATATAACCACACAGCCACGATGCCAACCAAATCTATATCCAATATGTCGACTATACTTATGTGTGTGCATATGTGATAGGATGGGGGTTGAATGTTTGCAGTTTGGTTCCGCTGTCAGTGCTGTGTGTAAGATGAGATTACACAAGACAGTAACGACATGATACTGGGATTCATTATTACCGTTTTTCCCATTTCAAGGAATTCAACAAACATTCTTGGAATCAATCAGTAGCTATTTACACAGAATCAATATTTATTTACTGCAAGACCTAATCTGTCCCATCAAAGATCTTGGTTGCATTTTGAATTTGGAATTGTGAATAATTGGATTTTAGTTTCTAATAGATCTTGATAAAAGCCAGAAATGCAACAGATTCCAAGTGATTTCTCTTTGATTGTCTTCATAATGTAAAGATTAAAAAAAAAAAATAGCCCAAGAAAAAATTATAATAAGAAGACAAGAAAATATTTAAAATGATTGGGGTTATAAAATTTTTATTGCTTGCTGAACCCAGATTCCATTTTATATTTGAATAATGCACACACACACACACACACACACACACACACACACACGTGCGCACATGCATGCATAGGTACATGGAATAATATACACACACATGCAAGCACATGTACACAGAGAATCACATGCAAACACACTCATACATAAATGTTTACATGGAGAAAGAGAGAGAGGAAGAGGAGGAGGAGGAGAGAAAGAGAGAGAGAGAGACAAGTACAGAGAGAAAGAGAGAGTGAAGGCGAATAACAGTCATTCTGACAACTGATAACCAACAGAAATATATTCCAGTATGTTCCTGACTATTTTAATGCAACTTCAAATACAAGAAACAAACATCTTGCTGAGCCATGAGCTCTCACACACACACACACAAAGTGTCAAGAGAAAGAAAAGTGTGTGTGTGTGTGTGTGTACCCTTATCTTGGCATCATGTGATGATTGTAAATGAGTCGCACCATCATACAAGCATTTTTGTTTGTTTCCAGTCTGCTGTGAAAAACATGTCTGGCCATGGAAAAATATTTTGCTTGGAAACAGGTGAGAGTTGGTGACAGGAAGGGCATCCAGCTGTAGAAAAATTTGCCTCAACAAATTCCATCTGACTCATGCAAACATGGAAAAGTGGACAGTAAACAATGATAATCACACACACACACACGCACCACCACCACCACCACCATCACCACTTCTATCATAATTTTCAACATTGTCATCATTTTTGTCCCTTTTCTATGCTAGTATGGATTGGATAGGTTATTGCACTCAGAGTCAACATGTATTTACGAGTGTCCTCTCAGATAGACCAGAAGACCTCGTTACACTTGTGCTTCAGTTTTGACCCTTTTTTTTACAGCTGGATGCCCTTCATAACACCAACCACATTACTGAATATGCTGGTTTCTTTTTATGTGGCACCAGCAGTTGAGTGGTGTCATGTCCTTGACAAGACCAAAAGGACATCACAACACTCTGTCTCTGCTTGATCACCAACCTCTTTGTAGAGTTAGAAGGATGAGTGACAGAGGCATCAATGATAAGTGGTGAGTGGCATGTGGGATAAAAAGTGGAGTGATTGAAGTATTTAGTATTCTGAGATAGGTTTGTATTTCCAAAGTAATACAAGGTGACTGGCAGAGGAATAACTGAAGCCATGGATTCATGGGAGAGAAGGAACAAGAATAAGTTAACCATCAGAGTAACACATGATGATACAGCCTGATGACTGGTTGTATAGGAGCAGAGGATGATGGTAGAGTAAACTGAGCATAAGTGCTCCAATATGGCCATTTATATACATAGGCTACAAGACAGGGTTGAGTGATGGAAGTAGATGAGGATAAAGATCCTTTCTGAATTATTTAGACTCCTAGGGATGATTTCCTAGTTTCTATGGCATACGTGTTTCCCCACTGGAAGGGGACATTGTTCCATCGCAGGATTACTGACTTTTGTCACTTGACTGAACTGGAGCAATGTGAAATGAAGTGTTTTGTTCAAGAACACATGTTGCCTGGACCAGGAATCGAAACCACCATCTTAAGATCATGAATTGAACACTCTAACCACTAAACCATTGCACATTCATGTGTGATGTGAGTGTGAGAATGGAAAGCAGATGGGTCCTGTTCCAACGAATAATACGAAGGATTGTTGGTGAGAGGGTTAGCGTAAGTGTAGGGACATGCTTAGTTGCACTTGAAGCTATGTCTGGGGAACGGAAGAGATCCGTTGCTGTCTTCAGTCACTCTGGAAACATAGGACAGTGAGAACTGAGAAGAGGAGGGAATGATTGAGAGATGAGCAATAGACATGGGTTAAAGAATGTTATAATGTACGGGGACAAAACAAGCAGAAAAGGCATTGCTTTTCGCCCTCTCACTGCACATGTTCCCTATTTGCCATCATCCCCTATTTACTGTACAAATCCCACACTGAACCCTTTTCAAATTCATCTTCTTCTCAGCTGCTCTCACCCACCCTTATATAAAGTTGGGTAGCCATATATCCAGCAAGAGACCTGTGCTTGTCTCTCTGTCATTCTTTAGCTTTTTAACACCAGGCATAATGTCACTTCTTCCTCTTTTAGTTATAGGGTTTTGTCTGTTTGTTTTCCCCCTGTCTTTTTCCTGTCTTCCAAGTCACTTGGCAACCTTATTAGTGCCAGTGGCATGAAGAAAGCACCCAGTCCACACTGAAGTGGTTGGCATTAGGAAGGGCATCCAGCCATAGAAACCATACTAATGCTGACACCAAAGCTCAACACAGCCCTTTAGCTTACTGGATCCTGTCAAACCGTCCAACCCATACCAGCATGGAAAACAGACATTACATGATGATGATGATCATCATCATCATCATTTCCAACTTGGTATTTTTCTAATTAATATGCAATTTTATTTATAATTAGCCGTATTATGACTGAAGTGTTGAATATTTAATTGTCTCACTAAGGATGTTTTTGTTTTTTACAGGGATACGTCGGTTTTTAGAGATGAGGAGGGATGAATTTACTCGTTGCATCTCTATCAGTGAGATGATTGACCCCGAGAGCAAAGGTGACATTTTCAGCTATTAGCAAATTAATAATCACACACTCCTATATATAGATATCTGTGTAGCTATATATGCACACATACACATGAACATCTTTAGAATTATACATTTCATACATACATACCTATGTGTGTGTGTGTGTCTGTTTGTGTATGTATGTATATATATCATCATCATCATCATCGTTTAATGTCCACTTTCCATGCTAGCATGGGTTGGACAGTTTGACTGAGGACTGGTGAGCCAGAAGTCTGCACCAGGCTCCAATCTGATTTGGCAAAGTTTCTACAGCTGAATGCCTAACGCCAACCACTGTGAGAGTGTAGTGGGTGCTTTTACGTGCCACTAGCACGAGGGCCAGTCAGGCGGTTCTGGCAATGACCGTGCTCAAAAGGTTTTTTTTTTTACATGCTACCTGTACGGGAGCCAGTCCGGCAGCACTGGCAACAACCACACTCGAATGTTGTTTTTCACGTGCCAGTAAGGCGACGCTGGCAATGATCACACTCGAATGGTGCTTTTTACGTGTCACCGGCACAGGAGCCAATCCATGGCCCTGGCAACAATCATGCTCAGACGTGCTTTTAACGTCCCACTGGCACGAGTGCCAATTAGGTGGTACTGTCATAGGCCGCATCAGCCATTTTGATTTGATTTCACTTGCCTCAATAGATCTTTGCAAGCAAAGTTATATATATATACACACACACACACACACACTACCAAAGACACACACATTTACAGATATTCATGTATATCACAGTATGAGTGGAATATTTGATTCTTGGATTTTGGGAAAAAATTCTCTAATATCCAACACATTGCTATGTCTAAATTTATCATTGTTGATGTGAGCTATTTTTAACAGTTTATTCTTACAATGATGTGCAGCCTCTGCAAGAGAGCTATAGTAGCCCTGTGTTATGACAAAACACAGAGATGGAGTGCTGAACACATAGAAAAACAAAAATGCAAACCTTTTTCATAAAAATAAAGAACCTTACCTCACATCATGTAAATGTGTGTGTGTGTGTATTATATATATATATATATATATATATATATATATATGAATCACAGTATATAATAGAATATATGCCATTCAAGTTATTGTCCATCACTGCAGTCTGCAAACAGATGTGTTTTGCAAATGTAAACACATCTTTTTTTATGATTTCTTCATGGCTTGTTGTTTACATTTATGCAGTGTATTCACACCACAGTGGTAGCAAATGATTTATATAGAGTAGATTCTATCTTATGCTTCTGGTTCTTTTCAAATATATGTATATTTTATATGTATGTAAATGTACACATACTTCTTTAAAAACGTCTGTATATTGGATTTTTAACCAGTTTGGGTTCTGTGACTTAGTGCACAGCTTTGTTATGTATCATCATCATCATTTAATATCTGCTCCCCCCTCTCTCTGTCTCTCACTCTATCTCTCTATCTATCTATCTATCTATCTCGCTATCTATCTATCTATCTATCTATCTGTCTGTCTGTCTCTACTCTTTATAAATGTATTGTGTTTAGAAACAATATTTCAGAGCTACGTGAAATGGAATCATCCTAAAAGTGACCACCACGAGAGCAACATAAACATCTATCTTATTTCTTCATTGCCCACAAAGGGCTAAGTATAAAGGGGACAAACAAGGACAGGCAAAGGGATTAAATCGATTACATCGACCCCAGTGTGAAACTGGTACCTAATTTATCGACCTCGAAAGGATGAAAGGCAAAGTCGACCTTGGCGGAATTTGAACTCAGAATTTAACAGCAGATGAAATAGCGCCAAGCATTTTGCACGGCATGCTAACGAATCTGCCAGCTCGCCGCCCAAAAAGAAAATTCATTACAGAATCTGGGTATCGATCTCAGTACCTCTCGCATGCAAAGCCAGCACTCTTCCTTCTGAGCTAATTTCCTAGTCAGATTTAGATTTTACTGTCATTGTATCTTCTCAGTGTCATGTCCTTGTGTCACTTCTGGAACGAAATTCAATCAACTTGTCTGAAGCATATGCAGATTATGTATAAACTATACACTTGTATATATATATCCGTCAGTCTTGCACCTAGCTAAGAAGTCTATTGTGTCTTTTAACACAATACATCTATAAAAGGATTTTTTCCAGACAAAAATCACAGCTTCATGGTGTTTCTGCTACACACATTGTGTTACATATATATGTGTACATAAAATATAATTTATTGATGATCTTATCAACAAATGGTAATTATGACCCTGAGTTTCGTGTGTAGGGGATTTCCTATACTCATCAGATGGCCATGTTATGACTCAAGAGTTGAACTTTTGCAGCAGTGGTTTTTAGAAATGTTCAACTTAGATACATAACATGGCCATCAGATGAGTGTATGATATCACCTTTGCATGAAACTCAGAGTCATGGCTATTGTTCATTTGTATGATCACCATTAATCTATATTGAACTCCCTCGCTTTATCCATCTAGCTTATTGCTCTTTGTTTCAATTAAGAGCCACAAACAATCACGTCTATACATATCGTAATCTTGGTCTTAATCAAGAAAATACTGAATATATTATAGAGTAAATATTTTTTTTTTTTATTAACTAAATAATCCCTGAGAATAATACAACTGCTTTGGCGTGCAACTGTAGCTTTTCAATGGAAAGATTTTGCCTTCAAAGAGATACAGAAATGTATTGATAGCGTTGTATTGTTGCCAGATATTACCTTGTCAATCAAAAGGAAATAAACCTATTTGCCTACCCTCTCTACCTCCCCCCCCACACACACTATTATTATTATTATTATTATTATTACTACTATTATTATTACTATTATTATTATCATTTATGGTGTGCACGAATGTTTTACATTCAAAATCGATGTCCTTGATACTAAGTCACAACTAGTTTCCTTAGATACTGAGGACCTTTTTCACAACCCTTGTTATTTTCTACTCTAGGCACAAGGCCCGACATTTTGTGTGAGTGGGGGGGGGGAGCAGTCAATTAGATCGACCCGAGTATGCAACTAGTACTTAATTTATTGACCCTGAAAGGATGAAAGGCAAAGTCAACCTCGGCAGAATTTGAACTCAGAACGTAAAGACAGACAAAATACCACTAAGCATTTTGCCCAGCGTGCTAACGTTTCTGCCAGCTTGTTTGCCTTTCTTACAATCCTTGTTGTTCACAATAGAGCAGATTTCTGAATTAATGCGACTCTCACAATTACATGAAGCTCAATAAGGAAACTGCTAAGTCTGTTAGTGATGATAACTTGGATACCTATAACCGCTGTAATAAGTGTGTGAATCTGAGAGAGGAATCCTCATCATCATCATCATCGTCATTTAACGTCCACTTTCCATGCTAGCATGGGTTGGACGATTTGACTGAGGACTGGTGGACCAGGAGGCGACACCAGGCTCCAATCTGATCTGGCAGAGTTTCTACAGCTGGATGCCCTTCCTAACGCCAACCACTCCGAGAGTGTAGTGGGTGCTTTTACATGCCACCAGCAATAGGGCCAGTCAGGCGGGTACTGGCAACGGCCACGCTCGAAATGGTGTATTTTACGTGCCACCTACACAAGGGCCAGTCCAGGGGCACTGGCAACGATCTCGCTCAAATGTCTTTTCACGTGCCACGTTGAATAAAATCATAATTAATTGATTCTCCTGTATTTTCTTTTACTCAATGCCTGGAATTTTCAGCCCCCTTTTGTACCTTTTACTCATTTGAGGAATCTTGCTCAGGAGACTCCCAAATTGGCATGCAGTATACACTGTGAAGTGGTTGGCATGTCATTAGGAAGGGCACCCAATTGTAGAAACCATGCCAAAGCAAATATTGGAGCTAGGCGTAGTCATCTGGTTTGTTGGTTTCTTTCAAACCATCCTGTGCAGACCAACATGGTGAATGGACATTAAACAATAATGATTACGACAATAGTGTGTGTATGTGTGTGTGCATGTGTGTATATTTTTACAGGTTTCATTCTGGACATCTGGATATACATTTGGCAATGGAGTTTTATGTCCGTGAAAACACATCCTTTCTCCATGCTATATTTTAATATAATTATTTTATTTGTGTCATTTGTTGTGTCATCATGAATCTATAATTTCTATTGAATGATATTCCCAGACATTATTAAATTACACAGAACACATATAACTGCTGCCATACATTTAAAAAATTGGTGAGCAAAAGTGTTTGATCAAAGCTGACCTGGTTCTGCAAAACGGCAGCAACAACAACTACCACAACAAATATTGGTCACAAACTGTGGTTCTTGGAGAAGGAGCACAAAGGATATCGAATTCTTGCTCAATATTGATTTTATGTCAGAATGGTTTATTTTTTTATTGAGTATATATTTTTTTTATTCATCATGATTTCTTTTAGCATTAATATTTGTAGTTCTTGTTTAATTCCAGCCATGACCATCCCACCTATAACTTTTTCAGACAATATATCTAGGGCTATATTATCTAAAGTGTCTACCAATTTTCAAGAGAATGTGTAGTTTGAGGGAAATATAGCTGCTATTTCTAGCAGTCTGACTGACCATCTAGAATCTTCCTTGTTCATTCATAATAATGATTTCAAATTTTGGTATAAGGTCAGTAATTTCAAAGGGAGGGTGGGGTGGGGCAGCCGATTACATTGATCCCAGTACCTGACTACTACTTATTTTATTGACCCCCAAAAGGATGAAAGGCAACGTCAGCTTCCTGTCGGCCTTGACACATTTCCTGTGTCCTTATGTTCATAGGAAATGTGTCAAGGCCGACAAGAAGCGGTGCAGCTTCCTAGGTCTAACCAACAGTAGTATTATTCCTTTCAGGGGACTGTCACATTAAGTTGACAGCATACAACTACTTCAAAAATTTTATAATTAACAAGACAAGAAGTAACATAATATATAATATATCAGGCACATGCCATGAATAATTACTCAGGGTTGGTAGTTGGTGACATTTATGTAGTAAAACAGGAAAAAAAGATAAGCGAAACACAGGCACGCGACGGAGTTGTAGGCAGATTTACTTTTGCCTTTATAGTGCATAAAGAAAATGTTGTTGTAAGAATGTACGCAGCATGTGTACTACAGCAGTACTATGCGTAGCTTTAATACTGAAATTGAAAGGCAGGGGTGAATTATGCCTACTTAATCTACAAAAAAATAAGATATTTGACATTTTATGCATAATAATTAGAGTAACTTTCATAATTTTATTGAATTAGGTGCATATTTTGCCAGAAAAGGAAAATGTTACTATCAACCATTAGGACCTCAAAGCCCTGCACTAGATGTTGCAGTCTGTCACACCTGGTGCTATAAAAATCCTACTAATCTCCTGGAATTAGTGCTTTTTGTTAATCACCGTTGAAAAAAGATGAAAAGCAAAGTTGGTGATTTCAGTCAATGGGCTGTGGTCATGCTGGGGCACCACCTTGAAGGGTTTCCACTGAGATTTAACCCATTAAATTAATGTAAGTCTGGTACTTATTCTTGTTTTATTGGAGTTTCTTTTTTTCTCTTTTTGCAAAACTGCAAAATTATGGGGATGTAAACAAACCAACATCATTTGTCAAATGGTGTTGACATAACGACAAGATAGCTGGAAAGACAAACACAAATAGAAAGACATACATGAAAAACTTTTCTCTCATTTGTCTAAACATATATGCCCATGTCTATTTAATATCTATCTCTCTATTATAGATATATGTGTATGTGTATGAATTATATACACACTCGTTCACACACACACACATATATATATATATATATATATATAGTTTTAGGGAAAATAACCAATTTTCAAGAACTCATCGATGAAAATCCACTATCACATATAGAAAAATTAATAATTAAAAGCACAATAAATGAGTATAATATAAAGTAAAGTAAATATCATAAGATAAATATAATATAATATTATATTATATTTATCTTATGATATTTACTTTACTTTATATTATACTCATTTATTGTGCTTTTAATTATTAATTTTTCTATATGTGATAGTGGATTTTCATCGATGAGTTCTTGAAAATTGGTTATTTTCCCTAAAACTATATATATTTTATATATACTTTATCTATAAGGCTCAATTTAATTTTAATTTTTTATAAATTGATTTTAATTGAGTTCTTTACCTGTAATTTTGGATTTTGTCCCTAATAATATTATTATTATATATATATATATATATATATATATATATATATATATATATCCAATTTCCTAAATACACATGGGTGTTTCTAGTTCATATCTTGTAGACGTTCTGATGTTTTTCTTAATGCCAAGGTGTTGTTATATAACCCTATTTGCAATTGCCTTTGACAAATGTTTGTGCAGTGATTAAATTCCATGATTGACCATTCCCATGTGGTTCCAGTTTCACAGAGAATAACAATGCTGTTGATTGGGATTGAAATGCTACATTGATCAAAATCAAATCATGAAATGGAAACTCTTCACAGATTTATCGATAAATGTCAAACCTGTTTCAGTGTTTATCTGTGAAGAATCATAGAAAATATAATTGAACTTGTTTATGGTAGGATTTATCGCAACTGAGAAAAGTCTAAACCCTCTCAGTTTTCTGTTGAAATACACTGCCTTTGTAGTAAAGATTGTTTGCCAACGTAACATGGCAGCCCTGGTTTAGGACGAATGTTGCTGTAATTTAGCCTCAGGAAACATCATTTCTAGCTGGCTATACGACACGATCTGTGGCTTTATATTTTCAAACAAAGGAATCTAGCACCCCCACTCAGCTCAAAACAATATCTGTGTATCGTAATTTCCAGGTTATTTCCCTTCATCAGCACAGAATAATTGTTCGGCTAGAGGTAGCACTGCCAAATTCCTGTTCGAAATATATAGTTTTCAAAGTGACAACTAGTTACTGATCTATAAATTAGAAAATTACTATTTTGTTAAATCTCACAACAAGAGATATTCAGCAACAGTACTTTGGAGTAAAGATTATTTGCCAACATAACATGGCAGTCCTGGTTTAGGATGAATGTTGCTGTAATTTAGCCCCAGGACACATCGTCTCCAGTTGGCTATATGACACGATCTGTGCCCTTATATTTTCAAACAGTTTCCACCTACCAAATCCACTCACAAGGCTTTGGTCAGCTTGAGGCTATAGTAGAAGACACCTGCCCAGTGGGACTGAAGCGAATGTTTCCACATGTGTAAGGATTTTCGAGCGAGATCGTTGCCAGTGCCCCTGGACTGGCTCTTGTGCGGGTGGCACATAAAATGCACCATTTTGAGCGTGGCCGTTGCCAGTACCGCTTGACTGGCCTTCGTGCGGGTGACACGTAAAAGCACCCACTACACTCTCTGAGTGGTTGGCGTTAGGAAGGGCATCCAGCTGTAGAAACCCTGCCAAATCAGATTGGAGTCTTGTGTAGCCATCTGGTTTCACCAGTCCTCAGTCAAATCGTCCAACCCATGCTAGCATGGAAAGCGGACATTAAATGACGATGATGATGATGATGATGATCTAAAGTTTCAGGGTTGTGTGGTTCAAAGTTCTGAGCTGTTCTCCATATTATTTGAATTCAATTCTTGCCGCTGCCATTTTGCTGAGCTCTGTTAAAACTGAAAACAGCTTGTGTTGTCACTGAATTCATAAATAAGTATTCAACAGGAAAGTGTGTGTGTACGGACTTTACAAAGTGACTTGTTTCAGTTACATAAAAATGTCTAAAGCTGATAAGGAAAACATTCCATGCATGCTAACATGGAAAATAACTGTTAAAAAAAAAAAATTAAAGTATAAAACAGATGAGATATAAAAAAAAAATGTTACTTTTTATATTCTTATAATGTCCATAATAGTTATTTAATCATATTGGAATGGAAAACCAAATATGTTTGAAAAATTCCAATTGAACATGGCAGCCTTAGCTGCCGTTTATTAATTCAGTTGTCTTTGTGATTAGATATGTTTCATTTTGCTCAGTTTATCCCATTCAATCTTCTCTTTTGTTAGGATTCCAACCATCGTATTGATTAAAATTATTGTCGTTAGCAGGGTTTTATATAGGAACTGTCTTTCTACATCTCTTACTGGAATCTTCTCTTTGCATAAGAATGTCAAACTGAAGAATATTCTACAGAAGTGAATTGATAAAAGAGTTTGGCGAGTTGAGATTCTGTGAGGATTGAAGAATTTAGTATTTCTAGCCCTTGCCTATGAGAAATTGCTGTTCTATATTTGAGAGATGAGGAATTGTGTACATTATTTACATTATTTACATTTGATGGATATTTGTCCTCATCTTGTTTGTTGTTAACACAATGTTTCGGCTGATATACCTTTCAGCCTTCATCAGGTGTCCTGGGGGGAATTTCGAACCTAGGTTCTCATTCCTAAGGTATTTTTCCAATGTTGTTGTTATTATTATTCAGGTCACTGCCTGAAATCGAACTTGGAATCTTGGGGTTAGTAGTGCTTTTAACCACTATGCCATATACCCATGGTAAAGATGAATGTAAAGATGGACGAAGCATTTTGTCTGGCATGCTAATAATTCTACTAGTTTGCCGCCTTAGACACTAACTTAATGACAAAGTTGTTTTCCTGAATTCTTCATTGTTTTCAAAATTAATTGTAAGGTGCAAGTATGGCTGTGTGGTTAAGAAGTTTGCTTCTCAACCATGTGGTCTCAGGTTCAGTTCCACTGCATCTTGGGAATGTGTCTTCTTCTTTAATCCCAGGTCGACCATAGCTTTGTAAGTGGATTTGAACTTGGCCAAGTAACCTTATACTTCCTCAACAGCAAGACACCTCCTCTCCACTGAAAGGTTTTTCTTTTTTATTTTGTTTTGCAAGTTACTTGGTGACCCTGTCAGTGCAGGTACCACTTAAAAGCACCCAGTCTGCACTATAAAGTGGTTGGTGTTCGGAAGGGCTTCCAGCTGTAAAAACCTTGCCAAAACTAACCTCGCCTGTGCTTGTGCCCCGTAAAAAGCACTAAGTCCACTCTGCTGAGTGGTTGGTGTTAGGAAGAGCATCCAGCTGTAAAAATCCTGCCAAAAACAGTCACAGAAGTCTGGTGTAGGCTTCTGCCTGGATGGCACTTGTTAAACTGTCCCACCCATGCTAGCATGGAAGGTGGACGTTAAGCGACAACATAGTAGTAGTAGTAGTAGTAGTAGTAGTAGTAGTAGTAGCAGCAGTAGTTCAGTAAAAAAACAGAAACTAATACAATAAATACCAAAGTTACAGTAAATATTGGAATTGATTTTATCAAAATAAAAGCAAAAAAAGCTTTAAAACAGAGCCCCAGCATGGCCACATTCCAGTGACTGAAGCAAGTAAAAGCATAACAGAATTAAACCAGATTAGCTCAGACTGATTCTGTTTATCTTTATTCCAGCTGCTCTTAAACTTCAGGCCCATCTTTCCTTCTTTCTTTGCTTCCTTTAAGATAAGACAAAGATTGGTAAACTACAGCCATTGGTGATGGAATTATTTGGTTAGAAATCTCATCTGGAATTAATCACAAACAGGAGGAGGAGGAGGAGGAGGAGGAGGAGGACATCATAAGGGGTAGGTTTGGCTGTGTGGTTAAGAAATTTGCTTACCAAACATAAGGGTTCAGGTTCAGTCGCACTGCCTAACATCTTAGTCAAGTGTCTTCTACTATAGCTTTGAGCTGACCAAAGCCTTGTGAATCATCATCATCATCATCATTTAATGTCCGCTTTCCACGCTAGCATGGGTTGGACGATTTGACTGGGGACTGGCGAAGCAGATGGCTACACCAGACTCCAATCTGATCTGGCAGAATTTCTACAGCTGGATGCCCTTCCTAACACCAACCACTCCGAGAGTGTAGTGGGTGCTTTTGCATGCCACCGGCACAAGAGCCAGTCTGGTGGTACTGGCAACGGCCATGCTCAAATGGTGTTTTTTATGTGCCACCTGCACAGGAGTCAGTCCAGTGGCACTGGCAATGACCTCGCTCGAATGTTTTGTTCACATGCCACCGGCACAAGTGCCAGTAAGGCGACACTGGTAACAATCACGCTCAAATGGTGCTTTTTACATCCCACTGGCACAGAAGCCAGACAGCTGCTCTGGCAGTGATCCCGCTTGGATGGTGCTGTTAGCGCTCCACTGGCATGGGTGCCAGTCATCGAATTTGGTTCAGTTTCTATTTCCAGTATATATATATATATATATATATATATATATATATATATATATATATATCTGTGCATTTATGTCTGTATATCTGTATGTGATCATCTTTTAACATTCGTTTTCCATGCTGACATGGATTGGATGGTCTGACCAGAGCTGGTAAAGCCAAGGGCCACACCAAACTTTATTGTCTGTTCTGGCATGGTCCCTACAGCTGCATGCCCTTTCTAATGCCAACCACTGCAGAGAGTGTACTGGGTGCCTTTTATATGGCACCAGCACCAGTATCAATTCTGCTGTGGCAGACAGGTCTTCTTGTGTACAAGGCACCAGATATCTCGGTCCTTTGTCATCTCATGTGTGTATGTATATGGGCATCCAGCCATGGAAACTCTGTCGAATTCCATTCGACCCATGCAAACATAAGAAAGCAGACATTAGATGATGATGATGACAACGACGATGACGATATGTATGTATTAGGTTTTGCAAAATGTAAACGCAGTCACAAACGCATTCATGCATAAACATTTATGTAAATATGGCCATCTTTTTTTTCAATTTGTATTCAATTATATCTATTTAATAATCTGTTTGGTGAGAAAAAGAAGATATATTAATCAAATATGCCTCTATGGTATCATATGATGCTTGTCATATCTAGCAAAGAAAACATGTATAGATACACACACACACACAAATATATACATACATGTATATACAAATGCTTATGGAAAATGGATGTTAGATAGTGATGAAGATAAATATATATTTACATGGCTGTGTGGTAAGAAGCTTGCTTCTTAACCATATAGTTCTGGGATCAGTTCCATTGTGTGGCACCTTGGGCAAGTGTCTTCTACTATAGCCTCGGGCTGACCAAAGTCTTGTGAGTGGAATTGGTAGAAGGAAACTGAAGGAAGCCCATTGTGGTCAGAAGGATTCCAAGAAGCAGACCAATCTGGAAAAGGACTCGGAAGCTTAAGGATCCTTTAAATGGTTAGAAATTTAGGGACACCCTAATTGAGAAATTTAATGAGAAGGAGAAGGAACTACAGACTTGTAACACAGAGGACAACTAAGAATTTCTACGGGACAGCTTGCTGAGTGTCATAGTGGTGTAAAGTCCCAACCAGTCTTAAGGTAACGTGGTGGTGGAATGATGTTGTAGACAAGGCCTTTAGAGTAAAGAAACAGGCCTGAAAGGACTGGAAGTATGATGGTAGCAGAGAACTATATCAGGTTGCTAGGAGGGAGGCTAGAAGACAGGTATACACAGCCAGGGGAGAAGCAGAAAGGAGGGAGTTTGTCAATGTTCTGCAAGATAAGGGCCAAAGGCTTGAAGTGTTTCGGATTGCAAGACAGTGTATCAGAGAAAATCATGTGGTAAGAGAGAAATGTGTTTACATGGATGTGAGGTCGTTGCCAGTGCTGCTGGACTGGCTCCTGTGTAAGTGGCATGCAAAAAAACACCATTTTGAGCGTGGCCATTGCCAGTACCGTGTGACTGGCCCTCATCCGGTGGCACATAAAAGCACCCTCTACACTCTTGGAGTGGTTGGCGTTAGGAAGGGCATCCAGCTGTAGAAACTCTGCCAGATCAGATTGGAGCCTGGTGAAGCCTTCTGGTTCACCAGTCCTCAGTCAAATCGTCCAACCCATGCCAGCATGGAAAGCAGACGTTAAACGATGATGATGATGATGACGGTTCACTTGCAGTTAATGATTCTGCAAAGAAGGAGGCTTAGAAGTGTCACTATGAAAAGGTACTAAATGTTGGGTATGCATGGGAGAAGGAGAGCCTTCCTAATGTAGGCCCAACTGAGGGGCCAGCTATCTGAACTGACAGTAGCTTAGAAGATAAAGCAATTAACGATATGAAGATAGGGAAGCCTTTGGCCCATCAGGAATCACCGCTGAGATGCTTAAAATATTTGGCAGAGTGAGATATGGCCTGGTCATCTGTATAGTTAATCAGGTTGGCCATGAGGGAGTCATCCCCAAAGACTGGTGTAACAGCATTATAGTCAACTGCTACAAAAACAAAGGTGATGCCCTGGACTGAAATAATTACAGAGCCATCACATTGCTGGACCAGGTGATGAAAGTTGTAGAAAGGGTCATAGCTCAATTAATTAGGAAGAGAGTTAACATATATGAGATGCAGTTTGGATTTGTGCCTGGGAGAAGCACCACCGATGATATCTTCCTGGTGAGGCAACTGCAGGAGAAATACTAGCTTTTGCTGACATGGAGAAAGCCTTTGACAGGGTCCCCCACTGCCTTATCTAGTGGGCAATGCAGAAGCTAGGGATAGATGAGGGGTTAGTGAGAGCTGTACAAGCCATCTACAGAGATGCTGTTAGTAAGGTGAGAGTCACCAATGAGTATAACAAGGAGTTTAGTGTACAAGTAGGAGTCCGCTAGGGTCTAGTTCTTAGCCCCCTCTTGTTTATCTTGGTCCTCCAAGCTATAACTGAAGATTTTAGATACTCCCAAAACACCATAAGGAATTTTAAAATTTTACCTTTTTGTTTCCTAACTTTATCATTCAGCCAATCCAGCTGCATCTTCCCTGTGAAGCACCTCAACCACCTTACTACAGCCTATACTATATATTACACTCACCCTCTTATCTGTATATCATGTATATGTTGTACATCACATAATGGCTCATATATCCTTCAACTTCTATGGAAAACTTACTCTCAAAAGCTTTCCCAGAGTTTTACTACCACCAACACCACCACTACTACTACTACTACTACTACTACCATCATCACTGCTGCCACCACTACCTGGCTTCCCTTGGGAGCTCCTCTATGCTGATGACCTTGTCTTTATTGCTGAATCACTACCACAACTAGAGAAGAAATTTCAGGCATGGAAGCAAGGTCTGGAATCAAAGTGATTTAGAATTAATTTAACAAAGACCAAAATATTGAATAGTAGGAAAACAGACAAATCACAGATCCCTTCATGGAGAAGGCCCTGCTTGATATGTAGAAAAGGTGTTAGGAGAAACTCCATAAGATGTTCCCAGTGCAAGCTATGGACACAGAGGTGCAGCAGAATCACTGGAAGACTAACGGACAAAGTAGCCTTTACTTTTGGCAGATGTACAGGTACATTAAACGCAAAGAATGTACATAAAATAGACTCCCTCAACTGTCAGGTGAGATCTTTAGAAATAGTAGATAGTTTTTGTTACTTAGGTGACCAAGTTAGTAGGGTGGTGGTGTTCTCAAAGCATAGCTGCTAGACTGGGCTGAGAGAAGTTCAGAGGGATATTACCTTAGTTGGTAATGAAAAGCCCCTTCCCTCTGTGTGAATGGTAGATTGACTGATGCCTGTGTACAAACAGCTTTGCTACATGGCAGTGAAACATGGGCTGTGACTACTGAGGATATGCAAAGGCTTGAAAGAAATGAAACCAGTATGCTCTGCTGGATGGGTAATGTCGGTGTTCATATTATACAACAGAGTGTAAGTGATTTGAGAGAAAAACTGAGTAAACGAGGTATCAAGAAAAAATACCCCTGGACAATCAACTATTTAATTTTTTTTTTTTTTTTTACAAAATTTCACTTTCTTAAAATATTTTTATTGTATAGAAAGAACAATATCCTGGGGGATTTTGACTGTCAGGGAATTTTGTCCAGAAGGGATTTTGTCCTTGGTGGGATTTTGTCCTAGCACCATCAGATGTAGTGTGCAAGAGAAAAGACTATGCTGGTATGGCCATGTAATGCATATGAATGAAGACAGTTGCATCACGGAGTTGCTGATCTCTAATTGTAGTGGGAGCATGTGGAAGGGGTAGACTCAGGAAGACGTGGGATGAAGGGGTGAGAAAGGACCTGTGATGGTTCTGTGTAAAAGCACCCAGTACACTCTGTAAAGTGGTTGGTGTTAGGAAGGGTGTCCGGCCATAAAAACCATGCCAAAACAGAATAGGAAACCTGGACAGCTCTTCAGCTGTCCAGCGTCTGTCAAACTGTCCAACCCATGCCAGCATGGAAAATGGACGTTAAATGAAGAATATATAAATCATCATCATCTGCATCATTGTTTAACATCTGTTTTCCATGCTGGCATGGGTTGGACAGTTTGACTGGGGTCTGGAAAGCCAGGAAGCTACCAAATCCACTCTACCAAATCCACTCACAAAGCTTTGGTCGGCCCAAGGCTATAGTAGAAGACACTTGCCCAAGGTGCCACACAGTGGGACTGAACCCCGAACCATGTGGTTTGTATGCTAGCTACTTACCACACAGCCACTCCTACATATATATACACATTCTGTATATGTATATGTATATGTATATATACACAATGTATATATACATTTATTCACCACACCCTGTATGTGTATATGTGTATATACACATTCTGAACTGGCAGAATCGTTAGCACGCTGGACGAAATGCTTAATGGTACTTTGTCCATCGCTATTTTCTGAGTTCAAATTCGGGTCGATAAATTAAGTACCAGTTGCATACTGGGGGCGATATAATCTACTTATCCCCTCCCCTCCCTACCCCGAAATTGCTGGCCTCGCGCCAAAATTTGAAACCAACAAATTAGGTCTATAAGTACAAGAAGGAGTGGAAGCGAAAGGAGGGGAGGGTGCAGAAGAACCAGGGGTGTGGGTGGGTAGAGGTTGCATGGGTGTATGGAAGAATTGGAGCTGAGGAGTGGGGTGGGTAGGGGGAATGAAACCTACAGAAAACAGAAATATTTCATTTTAACATCGAAAAAGATTACAGCAAAAACAAAAAAACGAAGCACTTCAGAGAAGATAAGATTTTTGTTATGTTTTATTTTTTTGTTTTTTCTTTTCTGTTTTTTTTTTTTTTTGTTTTTATTTAAGGATAAAATTTATGGAAGCCTGGAGTTCAATGAAATATGAAATATGTCTGAAATAGATTTGTTTCTGAAAATCCTCAGGAGATATTTGACAGGTTGAACTTGTCTCTTTCCTTTCCCATGCTACATATGTATTGAATATTTATCTGGAAAAGAAGAAGATGAGGTGGTGGTGGTGGTAGTAGTAGTAGTAGTTGCATTGGGAATAGTGGTGGCGGTGGTGGTAGCAGTGAAGCCAGTAGTAGTAGTGGTAGTAGTTGTTGTAGTTACATTGGGAATGATGGCAGTGGTGGTGGTGGTGGTGTGATAGTAGTAGTAGTAGTAGTAGTAGTAGTAGTTGTAGTGGTGGTGGCAGTGGCAGTGGTGGTAGCAGTGAAGCCAGCAGTAGTAGTGGTAGTAGTAATAGTTATTGTTGTAGTTGCATTGGGAATGATGGCAGTGGTAGTGGTGGTGTTGTGATGGTAGTAGTAGTTGTAGTGGTGGTGGCAGTAGCAACGTTGGTGGTGGTAGCAGTGAAACCAGCTGTAGTAGTGGTAGTAGTAGTAGTAGTTATTGTTGTAGTTGCATTGGGAATGATGGCGGTGGTGGTGGTAGTAGTTGTGGTGGTGGTGGTGGTAGAGTGAAGCCAGCTGTGGTAGTGGTGGTAGTAGTAGTAGTAGTAGTAGTAGTACTGGGAATGATGGCAGTGGTGATGGTGGTAGCAGTTGTAGTGGTGGCAGCAATAGCAGCAGTGATGAAGGTAGTAGTAGTAGTAGTGGTGGTGGTGTTGGTGGTAGTAAAACTCTGGTAAAGCTTTTGAGAGTAAGTTTTCCATAGAAGTTGAAGGATATATGAGCCGTTATGTAATGTACAACATAAACATGATATACAGATAAGAGGGTGAGTGTAATATATAGTATAGGCTGTAGTAAGGTGGTTGAGGTGCTTCACAGAGAAGATGCAGCTGGATTGGCTGAATGATAAAGTTGGGAAACAAAAAAGTAAAATTTAAGAAATCCTTATGGTGTTTTGGGAGTATCTAAAATCAAGCTGTTGATGATGTCATCATTGTGGTTGTCATCGCCATTTTAACCCCATGACAACGGTTTTCCGTCAGGCAATTAGGTTGTTCTGACGGTAATCATCTCGGCCCAGATCAGCAATTAGCACATAACAATGGTTCAGTGTATATTTATGTCAACTGCTTTCAAGCATGTACTACTCTTTTTCTTTTTTACTTGACTGCCGCCATGCTGGAGCACTGCCTTTAGTCGATCAAATCGACCTCGGTACTTATTCCTAGTACTTATTCTATCGGTCTCTTTTGCCGAACCGTTAAGTTACGGTGACATAAACACACCACCATCGGTTGTCAAGCGATGTTGTGGGGGTGGGGGGCAAACACATACACACATACTCTCTTTTACTCTTTTACTTGTTTCAGTCATTTGACTGTGGCCATGCTGGAGCTCTGCCTTTAGTCGAGCAAATCGACCACAGGACTTATTCTTTGTAAGCCTAGTACTTATTCTATCAGTCTCTTTTGCCGAACCACTAAGTTACGGGGACGTAAGCACACCAGCATCGTCATGTGATGAGAGAGGAACACACATATACATGCACACACAAACATACACACACACACACACACATGCAGACACATCAGGTTTCCACACCAGCTCTTGCCCACCAAGCTCACTCAATTGGTCAGCTTAAGGCTGACTGAATGTCCAGTCAGCCGTGCCAAATTATCAGCAAACCGCTGCACTCACACTGAAGCAAAGAAACGAAATATTGAAATGTCTGTGATTATACTGACGTATCACTACTTTCCTATCCTTCATGGTTTTTTTTTTTAGCAATATTCCATTGTACAGGGAGTGACAGAAATATCACCTGGCTTGAAAACAGGTGAGGGTTGGCACCAAGAAGGGCATCCAACCATAGAAAATCTGTCACAACAAAGAATGTCTGATCCATACAAGCATGGAAAATCACCATCATCATATAAGGTTTTTTTTTTTTCTATCCTGGCATGGGTTGGATGGTTTGACAGGGGCTGGCAAGGCGAAGACCTGCACCAGGCTCCGATTGTCTGTTTTGGCAAGGTTTCTATAGCTGGATGCTCTTCCTAATGCCAACCACTTTACAGAGGGTACTGGGTGCTTTTTACATGGCACCAGCACAGACATTAAAACACTGATGGTGATGATGATGTATGAGTGTGTGTGCAAAAGGCTTCCACACAGTTTCCTATTTCTTTACTGCCCACAATGGGCTAAACATAGAGGGGACAAACAAGGACTGACAAATAGATTAAGTCGATTACATCGACCCCAGTGCGTAACTGGTACTTAATTTATCGACCCCGAAAGGATGAAAGGCAAAGTCAACCTCAGCGGAATTTGAACTCAGAACGTAACGGCAGACGAAATACTGCTAAGTATTTCACCCGGCGTGCTAACGTTTCTGCCAGCTCACCGCCTTTTACACAGTTTCCATCTACCTAAATTTCAATCTCAGAGTACTGGCCAGAATGAGGTTTTAGTAGAAGGCAGTTACCCAAGTGCCACACATTAGTTTCACACATATCGTATATGGTGCCTCTATAATTGGTTGTGGTTGTACAATGTAATATATACAAAAAGGATTTGTTTTGTTTCGTTATTTTTACGCCAGACCTTGTGCAATAAGTACTACATATGCCAAGGACCCCTTTACTTGTGCAGATATCTCAGGAGATAATCCATAACATAACAAATAAATCCTACATCATGTTTCTTCTAAGTCGTAGCATTAACCCCTTAATGCCGGTCGTTAATCATTTTTGACACTTGAAATATTGCTTCATTGTCGCAACAAAACAAAATAACAGCAAAACTGAAAGCTTGGACGAATTCTGAAGGTTTTTATATTTAAATAACATCACCGCATGCAAGCAACTAAAAATATCTGGTGATTATTCACATAATTATTGATATTTGAAATATATATGAACGTGCACACACACACGTATATATATATATATATATATATATATATATATATATATGTATTTATATATGTGTATATATATACATATCTCTATATCTATATATATATATATATATATATATATATATATATGTATTTATATATGTGTATATATATACATATCTCTATATCTATATATACATATATATATTTATATACGTGTGTGTGTGTGTGTGTGTGTATGAATGTATGTATATATTTACACACACACACACTCACACACACACACGATCTGCTGTAAGTGGTATTAAATTAAAATAGCCATCTTCGAGGTCAGATCAAATTGTATCAGGATTGTTACTATGGTAACAGAGATAAAGTATGCAGAGTCAAGCCTCTTGGCACAGATCTGACCTTGAACATTGCCGCATATACAGAATAAGTTATAACATTGTCGTTCACTTCTGCCGTTCGTTGCAGTGCTTGGAACTAAAGTCTGTTGAATGTGATCATCTGAAAAAGAACATTTTTCAGCTGTTTTGGATTTCTTTGATTGTGTCGAAGATGACGGAAACTTTCTGTAAACGGTTATAACGGGTAACAAATCGTAGTTCTACGGCTATGACCCCGAAACCGAGGCTCAGTCTTCAAAGTAGAAGACCCCTAACAAGATTTCAAGATGTCAAGGAAATCCAAGAGAATGCAATAAGGCAGCTGCCTGTTACCACAAAAAGGAATTCCAGGAATGCTTCAGTCAGTGGAAACTATGCTGGATAAAATGTGTGACTTCAGAAGAGGACTAAATGCTGGATTGATATGTGTTTGCCATTTTGTTTTCATAGCATCACCATTGACTGTTAATATTACCGTCTCCTAACAATGTATATACATTAAGTATGGAAACATAAGGACAGGAAATTTGTCAAGTCCAACAGGAAACGGTGTTTCCTTGGGCTAAATAACAGGCAAAGGGGTAATCAATATTTGGTGTAAATTATGTTATACAATGTACTATTCATTGTTTCCTCTAAGCATGTGTTTAGCTGGTTATTGTTGAGACTATTTTTTGTCTTTGATATATATATTGTGTTTTCCACACACTTTTTATTTCTAACAAAAGTGGCTGAGTTTGCTTGTCATAGATGATTATATATCTATTTGCTTCATGCTCTTGCTTGAAGGAGCTGGGGTCATTCCAAGTCAGTTTATCCCAGAGGTTTCATTATGTGTAGAGCTGACCAGGTCAACCAGTGCTCTCCATTGCTGGCTGTCTCATGCCAGCTTTTCTGCATCCTGCAAGGTGATGTTGGGCCTCTGGAGATCTTCCCCAACCACATCTAACCATTTGGTGCAGGGCCTGCCATGAGTCCTCTTCCAGGCTGCAGCTGCTGCATCGAATGAAAGTAAAGCATGATCTAGCAGAAGACGAAGGACATGTGTGTGTGTGTGTGTGCAAAGGTCAGACGGATTTTGGTGAAATAAATTGTCTGTGGCTGGATGCCTTTTCTATCACCAACCCTCACTTGACATCTATACACAATCACATGCACACATATACACACACACATAAACATATACATGATGAACTTCCAAATCTACTCACAAGGTTTTGGTCAATCTGTATTCTATCAGTCTCTTTTGCCGAACCGCTAAGTTACAGGGACGTAAATACACCAGCATCAGTTGTCAAGCAATGTTGGGGGGACAAACACAGAAGCACACATACTTATATATGTACATATATACAACGGTCTTCTTTCAGTTTCCGTCTATCAAATCCACTCACAAGGCTTTGATTGGCCTGAGGCTATAGTAGAAAACACTTGCCCAAAGTGTCACACAGTGGGACTGAACCCAGAGCCATGTGGATGGTAAGCAAGCTACTTACCACACAGCCACTTCTGTGCCAATATGTAGAAGGAAATTTGATTTTTTTTTTGTTTTTGCATCAATATCATGATATTAGTTTTTCATTCTTGTTATTCTCTATTTTAATAAGAACTGAACAGAACTGTGATTGCCCGATTGTTTAATTAAAGCGTATTTAGCTAACATAGTTTGGTTGGCAAGTTACTGGGCGCCAAATAGAAACCATTTTAATATTAATTTCACAAAGATTTCAAATTATCATAATTTTTCACTTCCCTCTTCTAACAATAATCAGGATTCTTTCTATTCTTTGTGTTTTGATCAATTTTAATTTATAGATTGTGGCCATGCTGGAGCATTACCCATAGCTGTATGGTTACAAAGTCCACTTCCCATCCTTGTGGTTTCAGTCCCACTGCTTGGCATCTTGGGCAAGTGTCCTCCACTATAGCCCTGGGTGAGTGGATTTGGCAGGCAGAGACTGAAAGGAGTTCATCATATCTGGGGTCAGTCCTGGGGTCGATTTGCTCGACTAAAGGCAGTGCTCCAGCATGGCCGCTGTCAAATGACTGAAACAAATAAAAGAATAAAAGAATATCATCATCATCATCATCAGTTAACATCTATTTTCCATGCTGGCATGGGTTGGACGGTTTGATAGGAACTGGCCAACCCGGGAGCTGTCCAGACTCCAGTTGTCTGTTATGGCATGGTTTCTATGGCTGGATGCCCTTCCTAATGCCAACCACTTTACAGAGTATTCTAGGTGCTTTTAATGTGCCACTGGCCTGAGTACATTTACACAGTACTGGCATGAGTGCACACTACGTGACACCAGAACCTGCATAGGCCATACCTGTATGTATGACTGACCTTGGTTTTACGAACCTTGACACATCCTCTCAAGTACAGCAAATCACAGGAACTCCTTATCCCTTATTATTTCCTCACTGAGGCCCAGCATCTGAAGGTCCTCTCTCACCCCTTCATCCCATGTCTTCCTGGCTCTGCCATTTCCACAGGTTCCCTCCACAATTAGAGCTTTGCATTCCTCTATGCTGCTCTCCCTAAACTTTTCCAGCATTATCTTACTTTTTTGGCCCCATTCTTTACTTTTTCCTGTATAATTTCTGTTGTAATCTACTGTAAATCCTCGAGTATAATCCGCACATTTTTCCCAAAATTTAAAGTTCAAAATTTCTAATGAGTACTATATATGAGGTTAAAAATGAAAAATATTTTCTAAGCAAAATTTTCTAAGTGATAAATATGTAAAGGCAATTTACTTAATATTTATTTTTCACTGACGTTATCACTGTTATTACTTTATTTTCTGCAAAGTGCACAAAAAAAGCTACACGTTTGCATTTTGTTATATATACAATAATAATAAAGGATGTTACCGTATATATTTACAAACCAAGGACCTTATATAGACCTCCTTGACTCAACTTAGAGAAGGGGTGCGTATTATACACAAGGTTTAGGTTTTTCAGAGGTACAGCCCCCTAAAAATCCCCTGCATATTATAGTCAAGGGCGGCAGACTATACTCAAGGATTTACGGTATTCGCTCAATATGCTCGAGTGTTGACCACAGTCCTATAACTGAAAAAAGTAACAGAATATTAGATTAAAAGAATGAAACACTATCACATTGAATGCACCAGTTCTCATCCGATTACCAAAGTTAGGCCACATGGAGCCTACTTTGTATTTAGATGGGTGACCACTTGGGAAACCTAGGGGCTGTAAGCCCCTCAGTTTTATAGGTGCAGGCATGTGTGTGTGGTAAGAAGTTTGCTTCCCAACCACAAGATTTCAAGTTCAGTTCTGCTGCGTTGCACATTGGGCAAGTGTCTTCCACTATAGCCTTGGACCAACCAAAGCCACGTGGACGGATTTGGTAGACAGAAACTGAAAGAAGCCTGTCGTGTGTGTGTGTGTGTGTGTATCTTTATGTCTGTGTTTTTGTAAATTAGTGGTTTGGTAAATGAGATCAAGAGAATAAATACTAGGCTTAAAAGAAAATTAAGTACCAGGGTTAATTCATTCAAATAAAACTTCTTGAAGGCAGTGCCCCAGCATGGCCACAGTCTAATGACTAAAACAAGTAAAAAATAAAAAAAACATCATAAAATAATCCTGCCAGACTGTTTACTTAGTGTTGTTATTATGTTTGTGTTTCTGTCGAGGTATTGCAGCTATTAACGATATTTTATGGTTTTGTCTCTGATATTCTGTTTCACTGTTGAATAAACTGGTCATGAAGGAACTACAAAACGGTTTTGGCACTTAATTTCAAAGTAAAGTATCAGTTACTGCTGTATTTCCCTCGGAAGACTCGCAGAGATAACACAACGAGTTATACAAATTTAATTATTACATTTATTATTCAATTACATACAAAGAACGCACTCACCCAATGTTCGTTATGAATAAACAAAAGTCATGTCCGCCATATATATATCAATGACATTTTACTACGACAGTCACACAAGACAACAACAATGAAACAATGAACTCAGACGAACCACAGTGACACACGGAACATCAGACGAATTACATATCTAACAGTCCATATAACAGTTACCTTGTCATAAATGGTGCTGTGGTGTTATGAGCTGAAATAGCTTGTGATGTGAAGGAGGATAAGACAGAAGCAGAAGGATAATTACGGAGGTTTTACCTGTATATCTGGAAGGGGTTACTCACAACGTCCACGTGGTCTGTCTGCTGCCATACCGTCCTGTAGGTCTGCTCTCTTGCACCATCAGCTGCAAACTGCCTGGTCATGCCTCACCAATCCCGCATGCCCACCACAGGCCCCACTTCTGACAGGACCTGCACCACAGCCTGGCTCATAATACCACAAGTGCAATTAAAGAATTAACTGGTTTCAGTTATTTGACTGCGGCCATGCTGGAGCACCACCTTTAGTCGAGCAAGTCGACCCCAGGACTTATTCTTTGTAAGCCTAGTACTTATTCTATCGGTCCTTTTTGCTGAGCTGTTAAGTTACGGGGACGTAAACACACCAGCATCGGTTGTCAAGTAGTGTTGGGGGGACAAACACAGACACACAAACATATATACACACACATACATATATACGATGGGCTTCTTTCAGTTTCCATCTACCAAATCCACTCACAAGGCTTTGGTTGGCCTGAGGTTATAGTAGAAGACACTTGCCCAAGGTGCCACGCAGTGGGACTGAACCCAGAACCATGTGGTTGGTAAGCAAGCTACTTACCATACAGCCACTCCTGTGCATAATAATAATAATAAGAAGAAGAAGAATAATCCTTTCTACTATAGGCACAAAGCCTAAATATTGGGTGAGGGGGCCAGTTGATTAGATCAACCCCAGTACACAACTGGTACTTAATTTATCAACCCCGAAAGGATGAAAGGCAAAGTCACCCTCAGCGGAATTTGATCTCAGAACATAGTGATGAGCGAAATACCGCTAAGCATTTCTGCCAGCTCAGCACCTTAATAATAATAATAATAATAATAATAATAATAATAGAGTAAAAGTGGATATATCAGTCTTTATGTCTATTTTTAATTGCTACACTACCTCTGCTAATTGTTTTAATTTTTTTTTACGCATGATCTCCGATCTGTGGACATGTCAAACAAGTACAACACTGGAATTGATATTATTACATTTACCAAAATATTCTCAAGAGATTAAAGGTTTATATTATTTCAGTATCAAGGGGTATGATATGATTTACACCAAATATTGATTATTTTTTATATATATATAGAATTGCATCATTAGAATCACGTAGCTATAAAGGGGTAGAAATATAATTGTGTGCTGTGCCTGCCTAACAACTCAAAGCTCATTAGCCAGATAAATGAAGTGAAATAGCTCCACCTGTTAATTGAGCCAGTAAGTTCTGAAATTACATTAATGAGTAATGGGGGTTTTTTCACCTTCAATACATAATTTCTCTATATATTCTGACGCTCCCTTCATTAAATATATTAACACTAACTTAACTGACATATTCACACGAGTTCATTTTTAAGTGTGTCTCTAGAGATTTTTTTCTTATAAACCATTATAATTCTTTGTAGTCATCATCATCGTCATCATTTAACGTCTATTTTCCATGCTGGCATGGGTTGGACAGTTCAACTGGGGTCTGGGAAGCCAGGAGGCTGCACCAAGCCCCAGTCTGATCTGGCAGTGCTTCTACAGCTGGATGCCCTTCCTAACACCAACCATTCCATGAGTGTAGTGGGTGCTTTTTTACGTGCCATTGGCACAGGGGCCAGAGGGGGCTGGCATTGACCACGATCGGATGGTGCTTCTTAAGTGCCACCGGCACGGAAGCCAATCAAGGTGGTGCTGGCATTGGCCACATTTGGGTGGTGCTTTTTACATGCCACTGGCACGGGGATCGCAACTACAATTTCCATTTGATTGTGATTTGATTTTCATGTACTTGACTCAATAGGTTTCCTCAAGCATGGCATGTCACCCTACGATCCAAGGTACTTTTTGAGTGGGCTGGTTATGCAACTCTGGTGTAGGTTACAGCTGTGAACTCACTTTATTTTCTGGGTTTTCTCAGTCACAGCATATCTCCGAAGGTCTTGGTCTTTTGTCATTGTTTCTGTGAGGCCCAACGTTCGAAAGTCATGCTTCACCACCTCATCCTGTGTCTTCCTGGGTCTCCTTCTACCCCGGATTCCTTCTACTGTTTAGGAGTGGCATTCTAGATTTTAGAGGTGAGGAATTCTGTACATTATTTACATTATTTACACTAAACAGATATGTATTCTCATTTTGTTTGTTGTTACCACAACATCTCAGCTGATCTACTCTCAAGCCTTCATCAGGTGTCCTGGTAGAATTTTGAACCCAACCCTGGGTTCTCATTCCTAAGGTATTTTCTTGCTGATGTTATTATTATTCATTCAAGGCTCTGCCTGGAATTGAACTTGCAATCTTGGGGTTATTAGCTCACGGACATATAGCATAATGGTTAAGAGCATGGGCTACTAACCCCAGGATTGCAAGATCAATTCCAGGCAGTGCCTTGAATAAATAATAATATCTGCAAAAAATACCTTCAGAATGAGAACCCAGGGTTGGGTTCAAAATTCTACCAAAACACCTGATGAAGGCTGGAGAGTAAATCAGCTGAAATGTTGTGGCAAAAACAAACAAGATGAAGACACATACTCTTTTACATGTTTCAGTCATTTGACTGCGGCCATTCTAGAGCACCACCTTTAGTCGAATCAAATCAACGCCAGGACTTATTCTTTGTAAGCCTAGTACTTATTCTATCGGTCTCTTTTGCCGAACTGCTAATTTACGGGGACCTAAACACACCAGCATCGGTTGTCAAGCAATGTTGTGGAGGGGACAAACACAGACACACGAACATATACACACATACATATACACACACACACATATATATATATACATACATACGACGGGCTTCTTTCAGTTTCCGTCTAACAAATCCACTCACAAGGCTTTGGTCGGCCCGAGGCTATAGTAGAAGACACTTGCCCAAGGTGCTATGCAGTGGGACTGAACCCGAGACCATGTGGTTGGTAAGCAAGCTACTTACCACACAGCCACTCCTGCGCCTCCATCCTACTCCATCCAATGTAAATAATGTTCTTGGTAGTATATCTTGTTGCCAAATGAAATTCGGTGTCCCTACCAGCAATTAATATGTACATACCAGTCGTCAGGAATGTGTTTAATATGTAAATTAACCTACCCAATAGTGTTACACTGCTAAACTTAATGGCTATTTAGGCCATGTATTCATGAATAGTTAATGGGTTGAATGTGATACTGAAGAGAGAACAATAACTCCTGAAATATACATATACACCCACTATCTTCTGTTTTTGTTTGCATTGTTTACATAAATGTATTCATATATGAAACATAACATTCAGTGCTGACTCTAAATTCTATAGAACATTTGTAGAGACACACTTAAAAATGAAAACAATATACTGCTAATGCAAAGTAGGACACAGTATTGATTTTTAAATGTTTAGTATATTTGATTGTATATTATGGTTGCAAAAGAAAATATGATGTCTCTACCAGCAAGTAAAATTCAGACTAATTTCCTCATTTTGGTTGTTACAGTTACAACAATTCAAGCATTATGCCTTTCTGCCTTCGTCAGATACTTGCTGTGTTCAGTAATGTTTTTCATGTTTTAAACTAAATCCTTTAAGGACCCTTTAAGATGTTGGTCAACCCAGGGCCACATATATATATATATATATATATATCAGGCACGTACCATCAGTAATTACCCAGGGTAGGCAGTTGGTGACCTTTATGTAGTAAAACACAAAAAAAAAAAAAAGCAAAACACAGACCACAACTGAGTTGAAGGCAGATTTACTTTGGCCTTTATTGTACATAACAAAAACTGTGTTGTAAGAATGTACACAGCACGTATACTACTGCAGTACTATGCGTAGCTTAAATACTGAGATTGAAAAGCAGGGGCAAATTATGCCTACTTAATCTACAAAAAAATAAAATATTTTACATTTTATGCAGAGTAATCAGAGTAACCTTCTTAATTTTATGGAATTAGGTCCATATTTTGCCATAAATGGAAAATGTTGCTATCGATATATTTTATTTCAGGTAGGCACAGCCTACTTACGTAGCACATCCCTGATATATATGTATATATATATATATATATATACTGGCCTTTCCCAGTACCACCTGACTGACCCTCGTGCCGGTGGCACATAAAAGCACCCACTACACTCTCAGAGTGGTTGGCGTTAGGAAGGGCATCCAGCTGGCTGTAGAAACTCTGCCAGATCAGATTGAAGCCTGGTGCAGCCATCTGGCTCACCAGTCCCCAGTCAAACCGTCCAACCCATGCCAGCATGGAAAGCGGACACTAAACGATGATGATGATGATGATATATATGTGTGTATATATATATATATATATATATATATATATATATATATATACAAATTTCAAAATGTAACCACATGTGGATCGTTGGCAATTTTTTTCCTCTGTCTTCCTTTTCTCTTGGACTTTCCTCCATCTCCTGTTCCTGACAAAGAACTTTGCCCGAAACATGAAACTACCTTTCTTTCCTTCCCTGAGCATCTGCTAATACTTTGCATGTACCACGTCCTTGCATTGTTGTTTTTTTCTTGCTGTGTTTATTCCTCATTTTTGGGGGATTTACTATATATATATATATATATATATATATATATATATATATATATATATATAATCAAAATAAGCAACAAGGATATCCAGAGGTAATGCAGTACAATCATTTCATGCAACTCCATTTAATTGAACAATGCAATCATATATATATATATATATATATATATACACACACACACACACGACTTATAATCCCCAATCCTGTTCATACAACGATTGGGGCATAACTAGCCGGTATAAAGCACTTACTCGATATTACCTGTATCTTTGGGTTTGGTTAAATCCAATACCCTCCTTAACCTTATATATATATATATGTATATATATATATATATATATGCAGTGAGTTTCTTTTAGTTCCTGTCTACCAAATCCACTTACAAGACTCTGGTTGGCTCAAGGCTATAGCAGAAGACACTTGCCAAAAGTTCCGTGGACTGGTACTAAACCCAGAACCATGTGGTTGGGAAGCAAGCTTCTTACTGCTCAGCCACTCCTGCACCTATGTTGACTGTCGACTGTCTTCAAGTCATCTTGAAATGTCTGCCAACGATTGGTCATTGGTCTGCTCCCTTTTCACCTGCTAAGAGGTGGTACTCAAGCCATGGCTGTTTTTTTTTTTTTTTTTTTTCTTAATGCTGTTTATTGGCCTAGAATGGCCAGCCAAGCATAATTGGCACTCTGCTACAATCTCTTGAAAACATCATGACTTTTCTCTTCTGAGAATCTCCCAATTTGTGACTTGGTCTTGTAAGTTGGCCCTTGCCAAATTTAAGAAAAGGACACACTAGATATACAGTGCCCAATAACAAAAATAAATAAATAAATAAACAGAAGCATGGCTAAGAAGTTTGCTTCCCAATCACATGGTTCCAGGTTCAGTCCCACTGCATGGCACCTTGGTAAAGTGTCTTGTGCTATTGCCTCAGGCTAACCAAAGCCTTGTGGGTGGATATGATAGACGGAAAACTGAAAGAAACCTGTTGTGTGTGTGTGTGTGTGTGTGTGTGTGTGTGTGTGTGTGTGTGTCCCACTTGACAACTGGTGCTGGTTTGTTTACGTCTCTGTAACTTAGCAGTTCAGCAAAAGGGACAGATAGAATAAGTACTGGAGTTGATTCTTTGAACTCAATTTCTTCAGGGTGGTGCCCCAGCATGGCCACAGTCTAAATGACTGAAGCAATTAAACGACAGAAGAAATAAATTGCACCTATGATTAAAAGTGTTCCAGCTGATGGTTACGGCTTGAATGCCTTTGTTGATTATAGGTCTATCAGGGAAAATGAAGGGCCAACGATAGCTAGAACAATTAAACATTAATAAATTAATCATCTATGACATGATTGCATCTTGTATAGAGATACAGTCATTTCACTTCAGTGGAAGCTTATGATTATTGAGAGAGGGAGAGAGCAAGAATGAGAGATGTGTTTCTGATAGTTGGGTGGATATTCGTGTTAAATATTGATTTGTTATATCTGTACAAAGTCATAAATTTATAGGGAAAGCAGGATGAAGTTAATAGAATCTGGTATTCTATCATTCTGTCATTTCATTCCACTCCGTTATGTGACATTGTCTTTATTCAATATTGGGTGTTAACTCCAAAAGGAGAACAAAAAGGTTCCACGGAATCATTTGATTTGCTAAAAGTAGCAGCCAAATATTCCTTGTATCACATCTTATTTTTGTATGAAAGAGAAGGACATATTTATTTCTTTATTGCCCACAGGGGGCTAGACATAGACGGGACAACCAAAGGGATTAAGTCGATTATATCGACCCCAGTGTGTAACTGGTACTTATTCAATCGACCCCGAAAGGACGAAAGGCAAAGTCCCCACGGCGGAATTTGAACTCAGAACATAACGGCAGACGAAATACCACTAGGCATTTCACCCGGCATGCTAATGATTCTGCCAGCTTGCTGCCCTATTGGACTTATAGGATAATACAGTCCTGTATTTAAATCTGTTGCCCAGGTTAGCATTCCCTTGACCCTCACTCCCTGTTGCCTTTAGTGGAACTAGGAGTTTGCTCTTGTAAGTATACAGGCCAGGTTTAGTTTGAAGATACATTCCTCCCTCTCTCCCTCCCCAGAACCTCATACTCTGAGAAGGGCTCATGGCTCTGTGTTTCTCCTAAATAAACTACACATAAATATACATCTAATATAGGATAAAATTTTCAAAAAATTCTATCAGTGGCCAGCATATTAAAAAATACCTTTTAAGCTAGGCGCAGGAGTGGCTGTGTGGTAAGTAGCTTGCTTACCAACCACATGGTTCCGGGTTCAGTCCCACTGCATGCCACCTTGGGCAAGTATCTTCTACTATAGCCTAGGGTCAACCAAAGCCTTGTGAGTGGATTTGGTTGACAGAAACTGAAAGAAGCCCGTCGTATATCATCATCGTCGTTTAACATCCACTTTCCATGCTAGCATGGGTTGGACGATTTGACTGAGGACTGGTGAACCAGATGGCTGCACCAGGCTCCAATTTGATTTGGCAGAGTTTCTACAGCTGGATGCCCTTCCTAATGCCAACAACTCCGAGAGTGTAGGCGGTACTGGCAACGGCCTTGCTCAAAATGGTGTATTTTATGTGCCACCTGCACAGGAGCCAGTCCAGCGGCACTGGCAACGTTATGTATATATATATGTATGTGTGTGTATATGTTTGTGTGTCTGTATTTGTCTCCGCCTCCAATATCGCTTGACAACTGATGCTGGTGTGTTTACGTCCCCATAACTTAGTGGTTCAGCTTACAAAGAATAATTCCCAGGGTCGATTTGCTTGACTAAAGGCGGTGCTCCAGCATGGCCACAGTCAAATGGCTGAAACAAGTAAAAGAGTAAGGTGAAAATTATAAACAACTTATAATTAAGTGCAAAAGAAAAAATTCCTATGCCAAATATGCCAAGAAATAGACTTTAAATTGTCAATCACCACATAATTCATCAATAAAAGCATGCGTCTTGAAGCATGCTGACAGAAATTTCTGAAGAATTCTGTTATTACCGCTTTTAGTGATGAATTATATGTGGTTATTGATGATTTAAAGTCTATTTCTCGGCATATTTGGCATAGGAATTATTTTCTTTTGCCCTCATTTATAAGTTGTTTACACATAAATTAATATAGATGTGCCATGGACATGGTTGTGTGGTTATGAAGTTTGCTTCCCAACCATGTGGTTTTGGGTTCAGTCCCACTGCATGGCATCTTGAGGTTTCTTATTTCTTTATTGCCCACAAGGGGCTAAACATAGAGGGGACAAACAAGGACAGACAAAGGGATTAAGTCAATTACATCAACCCCAGTGCGTAACTGGTACTTAATTTATTGACCCCGAATGGATGAAAGGCAAAGTCGACCTTGGCAGAATTTGAACTCAAAACATAATGGCAGACAAAATACTGCTCAGCATTTCGCCCGGCGTGCTAACGATTCTGCCAGCTCGCCAACTTGAGTTTTCTGTTATAACTCTAAGCCAACAAAAAAACTTGTGAATGGATTTGGTTAGATGGAAACTGAAAGAAGCCCATTGTATATATATGTATTTGGTTATATATACACAGTATATAGTATATCTTGCGTGTACAAATAGATATACAACTGGTTCTGTTGAATCTAGAGCTCCACATACATTATCCTCTCCAGTTTGCTCCAAACAACCACATCCAGCTGTAGAAACTCTGCCAAATCAAATTGGAGCCTGGTGCAGCCATCTGGTTCACCAGTCCTCAGTCAAATCGTCCAACCCATGCTAGCATGGAAAGTGGATGTTAAACGACGATGATGATATACGACGGGCTTCTTTCAGTTTCTGTCAACCAAATCCACTCACAAGGCTTTGGTTGACCCTAGGCTATAGTAGAAGATACTTGCCCAAGGTGGCATGCAGTGGAACTGAACCCGGAACCATGTGGTTGGTAAGCAAGCTACTTACCACACAGCCACTCCTGCGCCTAGCTTAAAAGGTACATAAGAAGAAATGATATGAACTTGTGTTTCTTGTAATTCCTTCTAAGTGTGTGTGTGTGTGTGTGTGTGTGTGTGTGTGTGTGTTGTGTGCATCTATCTATCCATCTGTATCACCATCATCATCGTTTAATGCCCACCTTCCATGGGTGGGACAGTTTGACAAGAACTGGCCAGGCAGAAGCCAGTAACAGACTTCTGTAACTGTTTTGGCAGGATTTTTATAGCTAGATGCCCTTCCTAACACCATCCTCTCAGTGGAATGGACTTAGTGGTTTTTATGTTGCACATGCACAGGTGAGGTCAGTTTTGGCAAGATTTTTACAGCTGGATGCCCTTCTGAACACCAACCACTTTACAGTATGGACTGGGTGCTTTTACGTGGCACCTGCACTGACAGGGTCACCAAGTACTTGCACAACAAAATATATATATGCACAGATATGGCTGTGTGGTAAGAGGCTTGCTTCCCAGCCACATGGTCCTAGGTTCAGTCCCACTATGTAGCACCTTGAGCAAATGTCTTTGTCTATAGCCTTGGGCTGGCCAAAGCTTTGAGAGTGGATTTGGTAGACAGAAACTGAAAGAAACCCCATCATGTGTGTGTGTGTGTGTGTGTGTATTTGTGTGTTTTTTGTCTTGACATAACATGATAGTTTGTAAATGGGGAAATATTCCCTTCCTTGGAAACATGTGAGATTTGGCAGCATAAAAGGCCGCCCTAATAATAATAATAATCATCATCATCCTTTAACATCCACCTTCCATGCTAGCATGTTGATAAATATGGCACCAGTCCATGGCAGTGGATTGGAGGAATTGGTAAAGCATCAAACAGAATGTCTTGTGCTCCTTGTTGCTCTTTGGATTCTTGGTTCAACTTCTGCCTCTTTGTGGTGGGAAATTTTTTTTCTTTTTTTCTTTTCCTTTCAGGACCCAGCTAACAGCAATAGGGTTCAAATATCAGAAAGACCAACATCTTGGTACCATTGATAAAACAAGCAGAGCCTTAACAGACTGGAATAATTGTTAGGGCTGGACTGCCATAATTGGAATGGTTTTGATCATAGGTTGACTTAATTAGTTCTGTCCTGGGGTTAAACAAACAATAACAACAAAAGATATATCTTGATCCCAATCAGAGTCTTAACAGAGTGGAATAAATCTCAAGACGGGACCGTCATGGCTGAAATGGATATGATCATAGGTTGACTCAATCAGGTCGACCTGGGGCTAAACAGCAATAAAAAAATATACCTCAACTCCTTAGATTAGAGATTGACTCAGCTGATGATACAGATGATGATGATGATGATAATATTCTCATCTCGAAAGGAAATGTATTGAACCAAATTAATTGGTCCCCATTATGGCCTTCCAATCAATTAGTGATCAATATATTTTTTCAGTTGAAACAAAGTTGAAGCATGATAATGCGTGCTTCAGCTCCTGAGCTTTTAGTTGTGGCTGTTGTTGTTGTTTGTGTTCACCCAAGATAAACGATGTTATGACTCTTTTTCTATTGTAAAATAGAGCAGAAGGAACAGAATAAAGAACAAAATACTCAATATTCAGTGTTTAAAGGGTTGGACAACTGACTGGCCCTGCAGCCATCTTGTCTAACCTTATCTTTAGAACCAATATATCTCTGAATCTGATGTTTTACTAACAACGTATTTTACAGAAAGAAAACATAAGTAAAAAAGATAAAATTATTGAGTAAAAACCCCATAACTACTTCACCAAGGAAATAAAGAAAAACGAGGAGTGGCTGTGTGGTAAGTAGCTTGCTTACGAACCACATGCTTTTGGGTTCAGTCCCACTGTGTGGCACCTTGGGCAAGTGTCTTCTACTATAGCCTCGAGCCGACCAAAGCCTTGTGAGTGGATTTGGTAGACAGAAACTGAAAGAAGCCCGTCATAAATGTGTATATATATATATATATATATATATGTATATATATATATATATATATATATATATATGTATGTATGTATGTATGTGTGTGTATATATTTGTGTGTCTGTGTTTGTCCCCCCACAACATCGCTTGACAACCGATGGTGGTGTGTTTACATCCCTGTAACTCAGCAGTTCAGCAAAGGCGACCGATAGAATAAGTACTAGGCTTACAAAGAATAAGTCCTGGGGGTCAATTTGCTCGACTAAAAGGCGGTGCTCCAGCATGGCCACAGTCAAATGACTGAAACAAGTAAACGAGTAAAAGAAGAAAGGGGTAAGCAGCAGAAGATGGTGGGGAAGGGAGCAATAGGTTGTATACCTCAGAACAAATGGCATGTTTAGCCACACCTCATGGACATAATTGCTAAGGTGTTGCCCTGGAGAATGGCCAGCGATACTCACAGCAACAGCCATCCCACCTTACAAGGCTTGATTCCAGATGGACCATAGTTATCCTGGTTTTGTGGAGAAAATCCCCAGTGCAGGGTTTGAAAACACCTGAGGTCTCGACAGTGACCGGCACAAACTGACTGCAGATGGTCAGGTTCCTGTATTTGTTTATTTTTCTTTCCTCTATGGTGGTGACACCTGGGTATTGTTACCTGGGTAATAATGATAATAATGGCTCAGGGTCACAGTAGAAGGCTCTTGCCCGAGGTGTCATTCAGTGAGATTGAACCAAGAATCATGTGGCTGGGAAACAAATTTCTTGACCAAACAGCCACACCTGCCTCTGTTGCGCAGCAAATTACTTCACCTCATGGCTCTGCCTGCCCCTGTGGAATATAGATATTGGTAATATTTAAGATGCTAAAATGCTGTGGAATGGCAAATAATGGCTGAGTCCTCCAGCAATGTTTAGATGTGGTTATTTATATTTTGAGTTTAAAACTGGGTTGGAGACTCATTCTCGGTTGCGAACACTCTTCCGCATCATCATTTCTCACTATAACAGCAACAACAACAATATAAATGATTGGTGAGAGTGGCAGCAGCAGCAGTAATAGTGGTAGTAGTAGAAGTCGTGGTGGTCATAATTGTGACAGTGAAAGTAATAGCAGTGATAGTTATAACTGATGATGATGATGATGATGATAATGGTGGTAATAGATGTAGCTAAAAAAGGTGGTGGTGGTGGTGGTAGAAGTGGTAGTGGTGACAGCAGCAGCAGCAGTAGTAATAGTAGTAGTAGTGATGGTGAACATGAATGAGAAGGCTTATTTATTGTGAAAATGATGGGGTATGGTGGTGGTAGTGGAGGTGGTGGTGGTGGTGTTGAAAAATCAATGATGGTGGTGGATGTGCTAGTGATGGTCATTAAACACGATGTTGGCGACGGCGGAAGCAGCGGCAGTGGCGACGGCAAAAATTAATGGTGTGTGGTGGTGGGGTTTGTAATGAAAATTTATGGTGATGGTGAGAATAATGAATGCAATCAATTTTCATATTAATCAATCCTAAATAGATGTCATTAACCCTACTAATGGTTATGTAGACAGAAACTCTGTTAGTTACCACATCAATATATCAAAACTAACATGTGAAGCATTCTCCAACGAAAGTTTTGCTACATGAAATCATGGTTGCCTTTTAAAAGACTCTTTACTCTTTTACTTGTTTCACTCATTTGACTGCGGCCATGCTGGAGCACCGCCTTTAGTTGAGTAAATCGACCCCAGGACTCATTCTTTGGAAGCCTAGTACTTATTCTATCGGTATCTTTTGCCGAACCGCTAAGTTACGGAGACGTAAATTCACCAGCATCGGTTGTCAACCGATGCTAGGGGACGGGGGGACAAACACAGACAAACAAACATACACACACACACATACATATATAAATATATATACACATATATACGACGGTCTTCTTTCAGTTTCCGTCTACCAAATCCACTCACAAGGCTTTGGTCGGCCCAAAGCTATAGTAGAAGACACTTGCCCTAGGTGCCACGCAGTGGAACTGAACCCGGAACCATGTGGTTGGTAAGCAAGCTACTTGTCACACATCCACTCCACACAGCACCATTTGAGCGTGGTCGTTACCAGCGTCACCTTACTGGCACTTGTGCCGGTGGCACTTTAGAAAATCATTCGAGCGAAATCATTGCCAGTGCTGCTGGACTGGCTCTTGTGCGGGTGGCACATAAAAGACACCATTTTGAGCGTGGCCGTTGCCATTACCGCCTGACTGGCCCTTGTGCTGGTGACACGTAAAAGCACCCACTACACTCTCTGAGTGGTCGGCGTTAGGAAGGGCATCCAGCTGTAGAAACTCTGCCAGATCAGATTGGAGAGCCTGGTGCAGTCATCTGGTTCACCAGTCCTCAGTCAAATCGTCCAACCCATGCTAGCATGGAAAGCGGACGTTAAACAATGATGATGATAAACGATGATGATACAAAGAGGTGCTAAAAAGTTCTCGATTTTGTTTTAAAGAAAATAGAGGAGGATCAGTTAATTACGATTTTATTCAACATGTTCCCCCCTCAGATTCACACACTCATTGCAGTTGTCCTTCAGTTTTTACTAAGCCCTGTAAAAGAACTTGGAAGGTTGAACCTCCAACCAGGCCTTTCGGAATACCCTTAAAATCAGGAACTTTTCAGCATCCCCTTATATGTATGCATATATATATACATATATATATATATATATATATATATATATATATATACACATATATATACATATAAATTTGACATGGGTGATCCTTTCTTGTATATATATAAAAAGACAGAAAATGGAGAAGTACTGATGAACAACCATTGACTTACATCAATTATTATTTATTAATTCAATACAAATAACCTGCATCCCATCTAACAGCTGTTTCTGCTTCCAATGTTGTATGGTATTGCAATTGTTATGTTAAAATATTTATCATATTTGGTAATAAAACTGATCTGAATGAAACCTGGAGCTTCAGCAGAGTGAAGAATAATCATTTTATGTCCACTTTTCCATGCTTGCATGAGTTAGATGAAATTTGTTGAGACAGACTGAATCTAAATCCTAAATATAAATTTGTTGTTTTAAATTTTCTTGTGAATTTGTTTTTGTTAAAGGCAACACTGTGATTAAAGATGGAGATATGTCATATAACACAGAAACCTACAAAGAGTTACATGAAATTCTACGTCCCAGTAACGTCGATCAATATGGCTGGGTGTTCACTTTTCATTCGATGCCGGGACAATATGATGAAGTCTACCCTGGAATTCTTTTAGGAAACAGGTATGTGAGGCCTTTGCTTCATTCTTTGGCTCATGTTGTTCTTTAGTCTTTGAGAAAGATACATGCATTACAGCTGCATACAAGGATGGAGGAGTGCATGAATGAAGACGTACATGGATGAAGGGGTACATGGACAGAGGAGTACATGGATGAAGGGGTACGTGGATGGAGGTGTACATGGATGGAGGGGTATGTGGACAAAGGAGTACATGGATGGAGGGGTACATGGACGAAGGAGTACATGGATGGAGGGGTACATGGACAAAGGAGTACATGGATGAAGGGGTATGTGGATGGAAGGGTACATGGACAATGGAGTACATGGACGAAGGGGTACATGGACGAAGGGGTACATGGATGGAGGGGTACATGGATGAAGGGGTATGTGGATGGAGGGGTACATAGATAAAGAGGTACATGAATGAAGGAGTACATGGATAGAGGGGTACATGGATAGAGGGGTACATGGACGAAGGGGTACATGGATGAAGGGGTACCTGGATGGAGGGGTACATGGACAGAGGTGAACATGGACGAAGGGGTACATGGACGGAGGGGTACATGGATGGAGGTGTACATGGACAAAGGGGTACATGGATGAAGAGATACAAGGATGGAGGGTACAGGAATCCATATCTTCTGTAAACCTAACAGATATGCTGACCATTACACCAAAGCAACACTTTGGATTTTCCCCTTCAGTTTTAGAAGCTTTGTCCTCAACTGCAAGACTTTTGAGATGTTAACATTATAAAACTTTTAAAACTTTGAGAGATAGGTGGTAGTGGTGGTGGTGGTGGTGGTGATGGTGGCAGCGTAGGATGAAGCTGCAAAAAGACATAGAATTTAATTAAATTAGAACAGATGGACACAGCTATTTTATTCCTTTTCTATGATGTTCTGCCCTACTTACTCTTTACTCTTTTACTTGTTTCAGTCATTTGACTGCGGCCATGCTGCAGCACCGCCTTTAGTCGAGCAAATCGACCCCAGGACTTATTCTCTGTAAGCCTAGTACTTATTCTATCAGTCTTTATTGCCGAACCGCTAAGTTACAAGGACGTAAACACACGGTTGTCAAGCAATGTTTGGGGGACGTTTTATTAATATTATTATTATATCCCTGTTGTTCTCTTTGTACTTTCAGAACGGGGGCTTTGAACAAAGTGGCCTTGAAGAAAGAAGGTGTGACCCATGTTTTGAACTGTGCCTGTGGATCAAGATTCAACATGATTAACACAGATGAAGGATATTATGAGGATCTTTCCATTAAGTTTCTGGGAATCCCCGCTATGGATTTTCCAACATACAAACTCAATCAATTTTTTCAGGTGGCAGCAGATTATATTGACCAGGTTCTTAAACATAATGGTAGGTCAATCAGATGGATATTCATCTATCCATCTCACCATTTCTCTGTCTATCCATTCCGCTTATCATCTGTTGATCTGCCTATTAATCTCTGTCACTGTTCATCCATTTGTCTCCTCATTCTTCCAATCCAATTATCCACCAGCCTGTCCATCTCTCTTTCTGTCCATCCATCCATCCATCATTCCATCTGTCTGTCTGCCCATTTATCTATCATGTCTTTCTATCCATCCACCCATCCATTCATCCATCTATTCACCCATTCGTCCATCTATCTATCTATCCATCTGGTCGTCTCCCCATCCATATGTCTATCAATCTCTCTATTTGTCCATCCATTTATCCATCTGTCCGGCCATCTTTCTATCCATCCATCCATGTTCCATCTACCTATATACGTTCACACAGTGATAGCTAGATCTGATATAATTGTGAGTAGATTTATTTAGTAGACACATACTGAGAGAAACTCATTGGTGTCTTTGTGTGTGTGTGTGTGTGTGTCTGTGTCTGTGCGAAGACATCCTATGTTGTTTGTAAATGAACTTCACCACCATCATTCAAGCACTGTCTTTCTCTTTCCAGCTTTCCATGGAAACAAATCTAGCCATGGGAATATGTTACATATATTTGGAAACAGATAAGGGTTGGTGACAGGAATGGCATCTAACCTCAGAAAATCTGCCTCAGTAAACCCCATTTGACCCTTACAAGCATGGAAAATCATCATTATTTAATGTCTGATTTCCATGCTGACATAGGTTGGATGGTTTGATTGGAGCTGGTAAGGCCAGGGGCCCACACCAGGCTTCATTGTCTATTCTGTCATGGTTTCTATTGCCAGATGCCCTCTTTAATGCCAACCACTCCACAGAATGTACTGGCTGCTTTTTATGTGGCACCAGCACCAGTACTTTTAATGCGACACCAGCTCAAATGCTTTTTATATGGCACCAGCACAGATATCAATTCTGCTGTGGTGCACGGCTTTTCTTGAGTACAACAATGCACCAGATATCTTGGTCCTTTGACATCTTCGTAAAGCTCAGTGTCTTGAGATCCAATACTTTGTTCCATGTCTCCCTGGGTCTCCCTCTTCCAGAAGTTCCCTCCACTTTTAAGCGGTTGGTGCTTCTGTATGCAACTGTGAACATTAAAATGATAATGATGGAGATGATGACTGAGATGAACATAATGATGGTAAGAGGGGTGATGCTGACCGTGATGGAGATAGTGATGGTGAAGATCATGATGTTTTTTCTCTCTTTTCTTTTTCCTTTTTACAAACCATTCCTATCAGTTAAATTCCTGTATTTCTGCTACATGTGTTCCAGGTAAAGTCTTTGTCCACTGCCAGATGGGGGTGAGTCGATCTGCTGCTTTAGTAATCGCATTTCTTATGCTGAAACACAGAATGGATGTCGTCGAAGCCGTTAGCACTCTGAAAAGCAAACGTGATATTTTCCCTAACGATGGTTTTCTGAAACAGTTGTGTGTACTCAACCGGGAACTCCATGACTGCCACAGATAACTTTATGCTGCTGCCTATGAACAACCAATTTCCTTATCAGTCATGAGATGCCAATTCTTTTCTGTAAGTCTATCACAGATTACTTTTGCTACTTGCTTTGCTAACAATATTAGTTTCATACAGAATACATATATATACATACATATATATATTTATATATTTATGTATTTGTGTATTTATTTTTCATTTTCTGTTCTGGTTCTTGCTTATAATTAGAAAATTACATGATATGTTCATGTAATTGTATATTTATGCACAGATGCATATATGTGCACACACTTAAGACAAACAAGAATGTATGCTTGTATATACATCTTTACATACGCACACATATACACACACACCCATATATTTATATATGTGCACATATCATCATCATCATCATCGTCATTTAACGTCCGTTTTCCATGCTAGCATGGGTTGGACGTTTTGAGTGAGGACTGGCGAACTGGATAGCTACACCAGGCTCCAATCTGATTTGGCAGAGTTTCTACAGCTGGATGCCCTTCCTAACGCCAACCACTCTGAGAGTGTAGTGGGTGCTTTTACGTTCCACCGGCACGAAGGCCAGTCAGGCAGTACTGGCAACGGCCATGCTCAAAATGGTGTATTTTATGTGCCACCCGCACAAGAGCCAGTCCAGGGGCACTGGCAACGATCTCGCTCGAAAGTCCTTACACATGCCACGGGCACAAGTACCTGGCACAGGAATGGCTGTGTGATAAGAAGCTTGCTTCCCAACCACATAGTTTCAGGTTCAGTCCCACTGTGTAGCACCTTGGACAAGTGTCTTCTACTATAGCCTTGAGCCAACCAAAGCCTTGTGAGTGGACTTGGTAGACAAAAGCTGAAAGAAACCCGTTGTATGTATATATATGTATATATATATAGATGAGAAGAAAATGGAGGAAAAATAACAAACAGAAGTGTGTCTTACCCACTAAATTACCTGCTGCCGTATACCTTTTACCAAGGACTATACTTATTGAGGTAATTACCAGAAGTGCCTTTGGATATATCTATCCCTTAGAGGCTTTAAATACCTGTAACTTATACCTGTATATACATAAGACCCGACAAGACAAGTGAGACCATAACCCGTGGCCTATACCAGAGTTTTAACCAGCCCACTTATGCGTACCTTTCCTTCTTTGAACACTAAACTCTGCTTGCGAAGACCTGTTGAGGCAAGTGAAATTGGAATTGCAATTTAAAATCAAATTCAATGACAGCACTGCATGACTGGCATCCATGGTAGTGGAGCGCTAAGAACGCCATCTGAGTGTGATTGTTTCCAGGGTTGCTGACTAGCTCCCGTACTGGTGGCACGTAAAAAGCACCATTTGAGCATGATCTTTACCAGCGTCGCCTTACTGGCACTTGTGCCAGTGGCACATGAAATACAATATTCGAACGAGGTCATTGCCAGTGTCACTGGACTGGATCCTGTGCAGGTGGCATGTAAAAAAACACCATTTCAGCGTGACCGTTGCCTGTACCGCCTGACTGGCTCTCGTGCTGGTGGCACGTAAAAGCACCCACTACAATCTCAGAGTAGTTGGCATTAGGAAGGGCATCCAGCAGTAGAAACTCTGCCAGATCAGATTGGAGCCTGGTGCAGCCATCTGGCTCGCCAGTCCTCAGTCAAATCGTCCAACCCATGTGAGCATGGAAAGCGATGATGATGATGATGATGATGATGATATATATATATATATATATATATATATATATACACATATTGGAAGCCTGGTGCAGCCTTCTAGCCAGCTTTGTCAAACTGTCCAACCCATGCCAGCATGGAAAGAGGACATTAAAACAATGACAGTGATGATGATATATATATGTAAATATGTATTTGTGTGTCTGTGTTTGTCCCCCCCCCCCCACCATTTCTTGACAACCGATGTTGGTGTGTTTACATCGCCTAATTTAGTGGTTTGGCAAAAGAGACCAATAGAATAAGTACTAGGCTTACAAAGAATAAATGCCGCAGGGTACCTATATGTTGTGATCCTGAATTGGGGAGGGGACGTATGGCTCGTGGTCCCAGCCTTGGATGAACCTTGAAACTAATGTTCAGGTCGTTTGGGCAATGCTAGCAGTATATTCTCCACATCATACAGGTGATGCACCGCTCGCGGCAGCGCTGAAGAGAGTAGAGCTTCAAGGCTTTAAGGCGGTCCCAGTAATCAAGATCAATCATGCCTTCAATTTGTTTAGTGAGTGCCCTCAATTTGTTTAGTGAGTTACATTAATTAGAAAAAAAAAATTTGTCTGCATTACTACTAGGCTGCTAATTTGTGAAGTTCAATCCACTTTTTCTGCTTCATGTAAGTATCCCCTCCCCTAATCAGATCAACAACTGCTTTCTTCTATCTGTTCACCCTTCTATAAAGATTCCATTGAGATTACCAAATTCCTCTATTCTTGATAACTTCCAACCACTTGATAACTTGTCAGCCTGGCAGACATACACTCAGCAGGGTGTCTCTTCTTTTTCATTCTTCTCCTTTTATTTTAATCACTTTCGCATTCTCTTGGTGTATAACTCAACCACACTTCACTCTTTACAACTGACTGACTGACCATCATATAGCTATCATGGCTGCACTACTCATACCCCACCTCTCTACATCTTCCTTCCACCCCTTCCTTCCTTCTCTCTTTTTGTATGTCTCTCTATTGTCTTTCTCCCTTTATTATTGTGCTACCTCTTTCTTTATCATTTATTCTATATCCTTACACCTTCTGACACTCATTTTATTAATACATCTATTTCTACTAGATTAAACTAATTATCTCTTTACATTTCCATTTATATATATTAGAATCCTCACTACTCTTTCCTCTTCTGACAATTTACACTTGTTCTGAATCATATACATTAACTTACACCAATCTACCTTATGTATATTTTGGCACAATACACATAACTGTTTCTGATGAACACCACATCCCAGAAACAGCTGTAAAGAAATACCTGCCCTTTCCTCTTCCTTCCTAGTAAGGTTTCGCCTAGTGATTCTCATGAAGACCATCTAAGTTGATCCAGTATGAAGACTACTCAAATTCTCCTCTGTCACACAAAAAAACATTATTGCAAGAACTTCCTAGCTTTGTACCTGTCTGTGAGGAATCATTATGAACTTTTGCTCTCTGGATTTTCTTGATTTTCTGTAAATTTATATAATTTTACATCTTCTTCAGGACAAATATATTACAAACGACATGATGCCCTACAATTACCTGTCCATCTTTATCATTATACTTGCATTAAACCAACCTATACATTACTTATAGTCAGCTCTTATTTCTCTCTCTCTCTGTTTCCATCATATATATATGTGTATACATAGAGGCGCAATGGCCCAGTGGTTAGGGCAGTGGACTTGTGGTCATAGGATCGCAGTTTCGATTCCCAGACTGGGTGTTGTGAGTGTTTATAGAGCAAAAACACTTAAAGCTCCACAAGGCTCCAGCAGGGGGTGGTGGCGAACCCTGCTGTACTCTTTCACCACAACTCTCTCTCACTCTTATTTCCTGTTTCTGCTGTACCTGTAATTCAAAAGGGGCCAGCCTTGTCACACTCTGTGTCATGCTGAATCTCCCTGAGAACTACATTAAGGTTATACGTATCTGTGGAGTGCTCAGCCACTTGCACATTAATTTCACAAGCAGGCTGTTCCGTTGATCGGATCAACAGGAACCCTCGTCGTCATAACTGACAGAGTGCCATGACAACGATGTGTATATACACATAAATATGGGACTTCATTACTGAAGGCATTCTTTGCAAAACAGTCATTCGTGATTTTAGGGATGATCAGCTGCTATTTCTAGCCAGTCGAGCTACTTGTTCTCTTGTTGATGTAACCTAACAATTCACAAATGAATTTACACCAAAGAGAAACCACAACAATTTGATATCTGTGGTTAATAATTCTTTGAACTTAGCTTAAGCTTTTTAGATTATGTATCAAATATCTGTCATCCATTTTTCCATGATAGCAGTGTGCTGCATTTTTATGTTTGGCTTATTATGCTGTTGCTAATTATTCAACCATTAAATCACAATTGAAAGTATTTTCATTTAAGCTAATTTAATCAAACAGAATTACCTCCCTTGTTCAAGAGCAGTGATTTATTCCCAGCTTTACTTCAGCAAATATACTCTTTTACTTGTTTCAGTCATTTGACTGCGACCATGCTGGGGCATCGATTTTAGTCGAGAAAATCGACCCCAGGACTTATTCTTTGTAAGCCTGGTACTTATCCTATCGGTCTCTTTTGCTGAACCACCAAGTTACGGGGTACATAAACACACCAGCATCGGTTGTCAAGCGATGTTGTGGGGACAAACACAGACACACAAACACACACACATAAATATATAGATATATATACATATACATATATACGACGGGCTTCTTTCAGTTTCCATCTACCAAATCCGCTCAGAAGGCTTTGGTCGGCCCGAGGCTATAGTAGAAGACACTTGCCCAAGGTGCCACGCAGTGGGACTGAACCCAGAACAATGTGGTTGGTAAGCAAGCTACTTATCACACAGCCACTCGTGTGCCTGTGGTGAATATTTTGAGATCAGAAAGCATGGCATAGAGGTCACAGGTTTCCCTTCCTAGCTCAAACCAGCAAGGCTAGACCGAGGGGACAGTAAAAGGGTTGACGGCATGACAATTTTCCCGTTCTGTGGTGGTAGGCCTCTTATCTGGGATGCCATATGCTATGACACCTCCAGCAGCAACTCAATGTCTTCAGCTACCAGCCCTAGCTTTTACAACTCTGAGGAGGGCAAAACTGTTAAAGAATCGGTCACTCTCTGACAGGGTTGTGGTCAAGCCTGTGGCAGTGGAGATCTCTGGCATTCTCAGCCCCCCCCCCCAGACCACATCCCAATTCACCACTTTCAGAGCAGAGATGGCTGTCTGCAAGTGCAAGCCCCATGTGTCAGACTGGCTGTTCCAACACATCTCCCTTGATATCAACGCTGGATTAGTCATTGTGCAAAATAAGCACGTGCTTAGGGCATCAAGGGAAGGGGTGGAGGGCACCATATAAATGGTAAATGGTTTACAGCACAAAAGAAATCACTTTAAACTTACTAAAATAATATTCAAAGTGGTTTATATACTCTTTTACTCTTTTACTTGTTTTGGTCATTTGACTGCGGCCATGCTGGAGCACCACCTTTAGTTGAGCAAATCGACCCCAGGACTTATTCTTTGTAAGCCTAGTATTTATTCTATCGGTCTCTTTTTGCCAAACAACTAAGTTACAAGGACGTAATCACACCAGCATTGGTTGTCAAGCGATGTTGGGGGGCAAACACAGACACACAAACATACACACACACACACACAAACACACACACACACACACACACATACACACATACACACATATATACGATGGGCTTCTTTCAGTTTCCATCTATCAAATCCACTCAGGAGGCTTTGGTCAGCCCGAGGCTATAGTAGAAGACACTTGCCACACAGTGGGACTGAACCCGGAACCATGTGGTTAGTAAGCAAGCTACTTACCACACAGGTAAAAGAACATGAATGGACAGCTCAATTCATGCTACACATCTGTCCATAGTGTGGCCATTTATTCAACAATGCATAACATTACAATATGATATTAGATTATTACATGACCATACCATTTCATCAAGCAATCTTGAACATAAAACCAACCTAAGAAGGAAAATATTTTGACATGAGGAAGTGGTTTAGAAAAAGACGACCTGTTGAGGCAAGTGAAATCGAAATCGAACTAAATTCGACGACTGGCACCCATGCCAACGTCGTCTCTTTCATTGGACACGAAACTCGGCTTGCAAAGACTTGTGGGGCAAGCAAAAGCGAAATTGTGAAGGCACCTGTGCTCAGCGTCGCCTTTCTGACACTTGTGCCCGTGGCATGTGTAAGGACTTTCGAGCGAGATCGTTGTCAGTGCCCCTGGACTGGCTCTTGTGCGGATGGCACATAAAATACACCATTTTGAGCGTAGCCGTTGCCAGTACCGCCTGACTGGCCTTCATGCCGGTGGCAAGTAAAAGCACCCACTACACTCTCTGAGTGGTTGGCGTTAGGAAGGGCATCCAGCTGTAGAAACTCTGCCAAATCAGATTGGAGCCTGGTGCAGCCATCTGGTTTCACCAGTCCTCAGTCAAATCGTCCAACCCATGCTAGCATGGAAAGCGGACTTTCGACCATGATGATGATTTACCTACGAGGAGGATATAGTTTGATATATTTAGTATTTCTTCGGTATTTTATTCTAAAAGTTTACTGCTTTCCACAAATTATAATTTCTGTTTTTTATATTGCAGGCTCTGCATGTGCAGCCAGCTGTGGCTTTTCACCAGAAACATTCTACTAATGCATGCTGCACCCAGTAATCTGCTCTAGATGCACAATGTTTATTTCCAGTTACTGCTGAGATGCTCGCGATCATCTGCATGGTTATACATATTTATTATTATACATATTTTTGATTTCATTTCCAAACGCAGTAATTATCTTGCAAATGCACTTTGTATTGGAAATTTCCTGCTAATATTGGCACAATCTGAAGAAAGCTTAACATGCAGGTATATTATGACAAAAGGTAATTATTTTCTAATTTGCAATACCTTTTAAGGTGTGTGTATATATATATTTGTGTATACATATGAGCACACACACATCTATTTATATGTATCTAAATATATATATGTATATATGTGTGTATATATATATATATATATATATATATAATTAATTCAATATTAGGATAAAATCTTTTATAAGAATTTATCAAGTAGCCAGCGTGAAAAAAACCTCATAAGGGAAAAATCATTTATTTCCCAAAATATATTTATTTATATAAGGGCATTTCTATACATTAATGCCTCACGCTTAGAGGAACTCTAAGGTCAAAACTACCATAATAAAACATTTTTACCGAACGCGAGGAGATCCATCTCTCCAAGCTAGCGTCTTAAAAACAGACTAAACTATAGATTGACAATTTCGCGAGCAGAACTTACATATTGCTTTAATAACTGCGAAATCGTCGATCTATAGTTTAGTCTGTTTTTAAGAGGCTAGCTTGGAGAGTTGCATTTCCTCGCGTTCTGTAAAAATGTGTTTATTAAGGTAGTTTTGACCATAGAGTCCCTCTAAGTGTGAGGCATTAACGTATAGTAATGCCCTTATATAAATATATATATATATACATATATATATCATTTAATGTACACAGTGTAAAGATACAAGCTACCAATAGTTTCTTGCTTTGGAGATGCGGGTCTAGGTGTCTAGGCATATTTTTATAACATCTTGTGTCTCTAAGCAATCTTCAGGCTCTGACCACATGGTCTATTCAAATTGTGTACATTAAATGATGTACACAGTATGAATAAATGGTATTTATCTCTCACTGGATGGAGTACTATTTTGTTGATCTTACCTAAACAGAACACACACACATAAAAATATATATATGTATGTATATATATATATATATATATATATATATATATATATATATATATATATATATATATATATATACAGACAAACAGACATACACATGCACACACACATATACATACAGAGGATATTAAAGTTTGATGTATACAAGAAAGTCCAGCTTTGAACAAATGGTGTGTATAGAGTTTTTCTGGGAATTGCTTTTTGTGAAACAGGTACAGCAACATGAGTTGTGGTATTTAATAGTAATACACGTTTTGTAGTAGCCCTGGAGTACACAGCCAGTCAGCAATCTATATAGTTTGTCAGCCATAAACCTGCTTCATGCTGGGACTATCATTGTCCGTATTCAGAATCATCCAATTACCTTGATTAAAAAGAATTCTGTGTGAATTTGTGACCAAAATGGTATTAGTTATTAATTAAAACAGGATATTAACAACAACAACAACAAGAATAATAGTAATTATTATTGTTATTATTATTATTATTATTTTGATGAAAACTCACAACTTATTTTGCTGGGTATGATGGAAAGTGTCAGACTAAGGTGACACTTGTTTTACTGGTCATGCTTCAAGAACCCTGCGAAGAATTATTCCAGTTCCAAGCAATTCTGATTTTTGTAGGTGTTCTACCTTTGCATTTGTACCAATCTTTTGGAACCATGATGGTGGTCAGGTGCTGATGCTTCCAAGTGCTCCAATTCCTATTGGTACCACATACTATTGGTACTACTCTCCTCATTGACCACAACCTTCGTATTTCCCACTTCAAATCTTCATAGTTGTTCAGTTTTCCTTCTTCTTAATCTCTTAATAAAAGGAGACAACATATTATTATTATTATTAGTAGTAGTAGTAGTGTTATTATTTTAATATTATTAAGGTGACAGCATTGTTAAATCACCAGGCATAATGCTTAGTGGTATTTTATCTGTTTATGTTCTGATTCCAAATTCTGCCGAGGTTGACTTTGCCTTTCAGAGTTGATGAAGTCCTATGAAAAATTCTTGAGATTTGAGGAGACTTGTTAGCACCAAACCTCAAGGCAACATCCCTACTAATTAGTACATCGTGTTATAGTTTTAGTTTTAGTAATATAGGAAGAAGAATGCTTATAATGAGTTTATTGTATACAGGGCTGTAAATGATCTCTCCTCTCATTAAGAGATTAAGAAATAACTTGGCACCTATTATAACCAATATCAGCTAATACACAGTACCAAGTAATTAGTCTCCATCTTATTTATTGCTCTCATTTTAATTAGCTACATTTTCTTACCCAAAAAATAAATATTCATGTTTATTTGCCTTAAAATTTTGATTTAATCTTTGACTTATATGCCAACAAAAACAGGAAGAAAGAGTGAGAGAAAGTTATGGTGAAAGAGTACAGTAAGGTTCGCCACCACCCCCTGCCGGAGCCTCGTGAAGCTTTAGGTGTTTTTGCTCAATAAACACTTACAATGCCTGGTCTGGGAATCGAAACCGCGATCCTACGACCGTAAGTCCACTGTCCTAAACACTGGGTTATATATATATATGTGGTTATATTTTTTTGATAACATAATAGGTTAGATTGGATAATGTCTATATTACAATATTGCAATAACCAATAATATGTTGTGCATGTCTAGTAATATTACGATCTTAAAATTGAGAAAAGCTGTTCTAGATAGTTCTTCAGTTATAGAACTATTTTAATAGTTAACCAAATTTATTTCCTCATTAACATACATCAAGCTATATGTATGGCTATTAGTACATTCTGACTTGTTGTAATGTAACTATAAACCTTCATGTATAGTTGTATGCTGTCAACTTAATGTGACAGTCCCCTGAAGGGAATAATACTACTGTTGGTTAGACCTAGGAAGCTGCACCGCTTCCTGTTGGCCTTGACACATTTCCTGTGTCCTTATGTTTACAAAGAGATTTCCTGTGTGCTTATATTTACCAGGGGATGTGTCGGCCTTGACACAGGAAATGTCAAAGCCAACAGGAAGCAGTGCAGTTTCCTAGGTCTAACCAACAGTAGTATTATTCCCTTCATGAGACTGCCATATTAAGTTGACAGCATACAACTACTTCATCGTATTACTACTGCATAAATCTCTCTGAGAGATTTAGAAATCTATTATTTCTAAACCTTCATATATTTTGTCCTTATTAAAACTTATCTACAATTGAAGAGTATTATCGACCTAAGTCTACCATTCCATTTCCTTTTATGTTCTATTTGTTACCTCAGTATAGAAGTGATTGGTTCTACTTTTAATAGTCAACTAAATTTATTTTCTAGCTAACATATATCAGGATATGCAATGGATACTAATATATTCTGAACTTTCTAATGTAGAAACAGGTCAGTTCTGCTCAGTAACTTTACTGAGCCAGAATGTATGATATTTGAATGCTTCTATGATGGAATATGGATGTTGTGGTTATATGAAGAAAAGTATACACACATTCACACACGAAAAAAAGTATACACACATTTACAAACATGAAACAGTCAGCAAATATACTAATAAATTAGGTGTGGGGTTATTTTTTTCTCATACAATAAAAATTTTTTCTGGACTGTATTTAATGTGGTTGAAAGACCTATGTCAATGGTTCTCCACCATTTTTTTTCCCTGTGGAACCCTTCAAAATTTCTATTTTGCCCTACTGGCTGGCTCTCCATAGCTATTCACTGTATATAAAAAAAATCTTACTGTATTTTTCTAATTAAATATCATAAGGAATTGTATAAAAAAACATTAAATTATTTTGAACATTGTAGAGGTTTAACCAATTTATTGTACATACATTTTAACAGCAAAATCTTATCTGGACCCTGGTAGAGAACCACTGGTTTATGCAGTCTACAGCTCGTCCCTTTCTATAAGATGAACTGTAGACTTAGTCTTATTGGCCTTATGCATATTGGCTACACCTGTTATTATTTAGCACTCAGTTTTAATATATCCATGAGGTTTTAGTTATTCTGTGTATAATCAATTTACAATCTACATCATTAGCATAAAAATGTAACTGAGCAGACAACGCCGCCACGCAAGACATTAGGCTAACAGTTTAAGGGAAGATAATCCTCTTCAACTCTAAAACTTGTTTTGCCCTAATGAAAGCTATTAAGAATCAAACACCTTATATTTTAATGCCGATATGTTTGGTCGTCGAGACAATGCTATTTCGTAAATTAAGCTGGTTGTAAACTATACAATATTTTTCTATGCATTGAAGGTAATTTTAATGCACAAAGCCTCAGCTGCAAATATTTGAAATGCAAGTTATTTTATTTTATTTTATTTTATTCTCTAACACCTGCTCATGTTTATTTAAGCGTGTTTTTTTTTTATATTTAATCAATACAGCTCTACGTTATTAATATCATCATCATCATCGTCTTATGTATAGATATATATTTGTTTCTGTACTAGCAGACTTCAGATAAACTCACTTTAATACCAATTTCACTTACTGACCTATAACACCTCACTAGTGCCGCTAGTACATGGTCAAACCCGCCTGCTTGACCAATACCTTAATGAATATGACTCTGTTCCCTCTCTTATATTAGAATCTGCCAAAAATTGGAGAAGGACATCTTTTATGTCCTGAAGTGTACCAGATTTTTGAAATCCCAGACCTTTTATAAACAACTAATACCAGCCTTGACAAGATTTGAAACCTAATAACTAAACTAAAATAATTTATACTTACTAACTTGTTAGTTCATACTAAACTATCTTGACTAGCCAGATAGAGAGAGAGAGACAGACAGACAGACAGATAAGCAGGCAGACAAGTGGATATTTTCTTTCAGTGTCAAAATTATTTAATTTATAATTCATAATATTTTACAATGATGTAAGCATAATTCGAGAATGAGTATAAAACCATTTGAATAAAGAGGCAATTAAGGAATTGAATAAAAAGCTGAAACTAGCAAAAGATGATTAAACGAGTTATACAGAAAAACACACGACAAGGTGGTGTTGTTAGTGTAACCACATGAACAGGTTTGGTACTTTGGTTACAATATCTGTTTAATTTGGAGATGAAAGAAAAGTTCTTTCCAAATGCAAAATATATTGTGAAGAGAGCACGAAATTATTCATTTCATTATATTAATTAACAATGCCAACTTGTTACTTGTCTTTCTATATAACTTGGTTCTTCTGTTTTGAATGGAAAATGCTAATAATGAGTGTTGGTATTGACGATAACGAAATGATGATGATGATGACGAAATGGTGACGACGATGATGATGATTGTAAAAATCAGTCCTATTTTCCATGCAATTTAAATAATTCTTCACAAAGGTTCTCTATCATTTTTGGCAAATGACAAATTTTAGGGAATTTATTATTTAGATGACCCTGCTATTCAAACCAAAGCAAAATTTAACATAAAATCCTTTCTTCACTCTAGTCATATTTGAGGAAATTTTAAAATTCTTCATCTGTAAATGGAGTTTTCAATTACATTAATGAATATTTCAGAGTAGGTCACTGTGATATTGTCACAATAATAAACGAAATAAGATTTTCAAGTTGATAAACTGTATTAAAGAATAAACAAGAACATATAAAAGTAACTAAGAAAAGTCAAAAGATGTAAATATTTCGAGCTAGACTTTGAAAGAATTACTTATTTTATTTTCAGGATTTTTGTATCAATATATTTTATTTATTTTTTTAAAAAACAATAATTTACGTTTTCTTTAATTTCTTTAACAGGGGCAGACAACTGTTCAGTTTATTTTTTATCCCAGTTTTACGCCTTGGCCAACCGGACAAGGTAGTTTTTATATGTCCATTACTAGTTAATATTTCTCAACTGTTTTATAAACATTCTTTTTAATACCTCCACATCTTTAACCTTAAATATTAAATATCTATACCATTGTTTAAGCCTATATTGTATACGAAAGTCTCGGTTCGACTATTTTGACATAGGCGCAAATAACACACTGAGTTACTTCCCTTGATTTTTCTATCTTATTCTTTCCATTCTTTTGGAGATATAAATATTTCCATGCATATATTTTGCTAGGAATGCGAAAATGTTTAAATATTGTCTTTTTATTCCCCATAAATCTTTGATGTACTGATAATTTAAATTCTCTAATATAATCACTTAAACCTTTTGATATTTGAAATTAATCAAATTATATCCTGTAAATGAAAAGGGGAAAACAATTTCGAAATACATATATATATATATGTGTATATATATATATATGCCAACTATAACTATGTTATTATTTTTCTATATGATCATCAGTTAAAATAAAGAAATTCTTCATTGCTGAACAACAAAATTATTTCTATATTTTCTCCTCAATTATATAAGATATATAATTTTTTACTATCTATTCTTAATTTTGAAACGATTATAACAACATTTTAATAATTCTCAACTTTTGTCAAATTTATCGAGAAACTTAGTATCTTGTCAACAAACTTTGACTATCTTCAAGAGCTGGTTTGTCAAAAAATTTACTGCCTTTTTCAAGAATTCTGCTATTTATTTTGAGAACATGTCAAGAAACCTACTGCCATGCTCTAAAACTCCTGTTCTATCTAAAATCTTCATTGACGTTTTAATAAACCCATTTTCCAAGAAGCGAAAACAATCTTGTAGCTTCATAAGAATTTATAACTTACCATGTATCTTCATTTCCTGTCAGCAAGTTCCTTACCTTTGATCACAACTTTGTTAACCGTTTTAGTATTTTATTAATAATTCTTGTGTTCAGGATATCTGGTAGTGTGTTCATGACAATTCTATGAATTTGTGTGTTAAACATCCTAGGGAGCTTCTCTCAAGTGACTATATCTTGTCAATCTCTGAAAAGTATTGTTGATTTAATTCTGATAATTTAATCAAGGATAAGATAAACATGAATTTATTTGATTGTATTTTATTCAGTAAAAAAGCAACATCTCATGATGTATAATGGAAGTGTCTGTGTACAGTTTGAGGGCCATCTTGAGCTAATTGATATTTAAATCTTAAAAGGTGGTGAGCTGGCAGAAACGTTAGCACGCCGGGCGAAATGCTTAGTGGTATTTCGTCTGTCTTTACGTTCTGAGTTCAAATTTCGCCAAGGTCGACTTAGCCTCTCATCCTTTCAGGGTCAATAAATTAAGTACCAGTTACGCACTGGGGTTGATGTAATCGTCTTAATCCCTTTGTCTGTCCTTGTTTGTCTCCACTATGCTTAGCCCCTTGTGGGCAATAAAGAAATAAGAATCGTTAGCACGCCGGGCGAAATGCTTAGCAGTATTTTGTCTGTCTTTACGTTCTGAGTTCAAATTCCGCCGAGGTCGACTTTGGCTTTTATCCTTTCAGGGTCAATAAATTAAGTACCAACTGCATACTGGGGTTCAGCTAATCGACTAGCTCCCTTGCCCAAGAATTTTGGCCCTTGTGCCTAGAGTAGAAAAGAATATATTTTCATCCTACCTTATAAATTAGATTACATAGAATATCAAATTTAATTATACTAATTATCAAATTTAATTATACTTAATGATGATGATGTTGGGAGTGTGACATTAAAATAGAAAAATAGGATTTAAATGACGGCCCTTGAAAAATGATAATTTCAGATTTCTTTCTGGAAATGCTTATAGTTTCAAGACTTTAAAGCAAGCAATGTTATGTTTTTCCTGTTTCAGAATTAGAAAACATTGTATGGGTTTATTTTCAAGTAAAAAGTCTTCTTTTCTTGAATTCTATGTGATCTAGAACACATATATTTCTTAGCATTCAGAACACATATATCTCTAGAACATTCTCTCAAATGTAATATTTATTTATTTACATTCTTTCGAATTAATCATGGATTATCTCATAGCTTCAAGATTTTGATGTAAATTATGTTTTTAGCAAGACATTGTACGGTAGGTGTGAGAGGTCAGATCTGGCAGAACATAAAACAGGCTTGAATCAGCCAGCTTAAATGCTTTATAAAGAATTTATATCTAGATCATACTTAGTGCTCAAGAGAATGTTGGGATAAGGGTTTAAATTTTATCTTGCTCAAGGTGACCCCAAACTGTAAGTGGATACTATTGGCATATAGATATCATGGGATATTACATGTTCATTAAATAAAATACAATCACATTTCTTTCATTGTTGATTAAACTATGAATGATATATCAGAAACATTCTTGAAATTGGCAGCATGTAGTCACAGACTTTCATGTTATATCAATCAAAATACTTTGCTTTCCCCCATCTCTCTCTCTCTCTCTCTGTGAGAGAGGCTCCCTAGGCCCTTGAGCTTAAGAAGTCTCAATAAAAACCAAGTCTCCCTTAAATCATAACCTGTTGTCTGAAATGAGGAAGGAGACATTAGGTAATATATGCCTACAGACTGCTAAAAGAAAGGTGGTAGGGACAGGATTCGAATACTTCTGATCATCTGTTTAAACAACAAGTCTCTCTCTCTCCTTCTCCTCTCCATTTCTCTTCTCTTTCCCTTTCTATTCTCCTCTCTCTCACCTCTCCCCACTCTATGTCATTCTCCTCTCTGAGATCGTTGCATTTATAGTTATTGATAGGCTCAGAGATGGATGAAAAGCTTTTGGCCTACAAAGAATTGTCTGACAGTAATTTAAAATACCAAATAGACTCAACAGACTAATAAACTGCATTTATATAACATTTCTCTGTCGTTATTTAAACTGGGTGATAAATCCAGCGATATTTGATAATTATAAAAATAAATTTTCAATTTCTTCTGAAATCAAATTAGTAGTCTTTGAGCTCACTTTTTATGTAATATACTGCCATGTATAACTTGGTCTGAAACATCAGTACATCTTTGCCACATGTTTTATGATTACATGGAGGCACACACACACACACAGATGGACATTCCTGAACAGACACACAGATATATACATGTACACATATATTTTCCCTCTCATTTTAAATTGTCTAATCTATTTTCTTTATAAATGGAAAGAAAGGAACTTGTTGCTGTTTACAATTTATTTTGATCTGATTGCAAGCTCTGAATAAAAAAAAAAAAGGGAAACATGTATCTTCCATCTCGCAATTGTCAAATTTAATAAGAAAAAGAAATGTATTTTTATTAGAGATAAATCTATACGATAACAATTGGTAAACAAAAGAGTTTCTTTTGTAAACAAAAATTATATTTATATTTTATTTTGTTTATACGACAAATAAACTGAGATCATTCACGTTTCATACTTGTCAATCTTTTAATCTCTTAACCCTTTAATTATGGCAGTTGTCAGTTAGTGATTTGCCAAAAGCATGCTGAGAGGAATGGAAGTCATTAAGAAATGATGCAGATTGTCATAACATTTGTTTTTAATGTATAAAAATTCAATTTTTAAATATTATAAATTTTCATATTACACTATTAATTCATATTACTAATTTTCATATTTTTTTAATTTTCCAACCAAGGTGATAATGCCCAAATATTAATTAATGTACCTAAAAAAAAAAAATAAGCAGTCAAAGGTTTGCATACATATACATGCATGTGTGTGTGTGTATGCATGTGTGTGTATGTATGTATGTGTGTGTGTGTGTGTATATATATATATATATAGGAATACAAAAAATGGGACAAGAATGTAAAACATCCAGACAGATGATACAAAAAAGGGACAAGAAAAAACAAGGATGGGTCATTCGGAGCTTTCTTTCCTCAGTCAAGTTCCAGATTATCTTTGCAATTTTGGCTGGTTATACTCAAGATTGCTCCAATATGGCCAGCCCTAAGGAAAAACTAAGCTAAAAACACTAGATTCCTTGGAAGAAAGCAGCGAATGTATACAAAAACAAGGACGGAAAAAAAAAGGAGAAATGGTACACAAATACAAATGCAAATAACAGGACATAACAATAAGTGTCTTTCGACTAAGGAAGAATTAGACCAATGTTACTGGAAGAAAATTATATTTGTTAAACATTATTGGTTGGTATATTTCATTAAACATTTGAATACATTTTAAAGAATTTACTTTTTATTTGTGTAAAGAAAATTATAATGCTGATGCCTGGTTACAAAACGTTTCATATATATATATTTTCTTTCTGAAGAATGAAATCTTTATAATTAACCCTTTAGCATTCAAATTAGTCTATCAAATGTAATGCTTATGTATTCATGCTGTTTTGAACTAATCCTGCATCAATCACACACACACACACACACACTCACTCATAAGTAATCAATCAAAATTCAGGAAAAGTAATAATTAAAGTGTATTTATTCATATGGAATAAATACTTTTCCATCTCTCACTTCTGATTTTTAAATTATTTTTACGCTCCAGTTGCGTTTCTTGGATTTTCAGATGCGAAGTAACATTAACTTGCATTATAAACTTAAATTTAATTGCTATGCTACCTGATAGCCAGACACCAGCTGGAGTGCTTACTGTGAGTTACATTTGATTCTCTGAATCCATTTTTTTTCATTTGTGTGTGTGTGTGTGTGTGTAAATGAATCTAACAAAAAATAAATTTTTGAATTTGTAGCAAAAATTCTTCATAAAAAAATGAATTCATTGTACAAAAATTAATTTATTTTACATTTTTACTAAAATGTGCATTTGAACTAAGATATTTATGGTACAAATTTTGTATTTTGTAATTTTTATTAAAAAAGAATTATTCCCTCTCTCCTCCACATACTCCCCTCAGCAATATTAGAATACAAATTCTTAAAATTTAGAATTTGAAATTTAGAAGATGTTTTCCGAACTGTTTGCATTGTTTTCAATTTATTGACATAAAAAAACAAATACCTTTTTGATGAAATTAAAACCATTCAACTTATATTTATTCACTTTTTTTAACAAAATATATATTCATGATGTTAATATTAGGCGAGCTGGCAGAGTAGTTAGCACGCCAGGCAAATCGCTTATTTGTATTACGTCCATCTTTATATTCTGGGTTCAAATTCTACCAAAGTCGACTTTGCCTTTCATCCTTTTGGGGTCGATAAAATAAGTACCAGTTGAGCACTTCCCTTCTCTTCCCTTAAAATTGCTGGCCTTGTGCCAAAATTTGAAACCATTATTAGGTGTTAACCCTTTGCCTCTCCAAATTATTTTCACAAGTTTATCCTAAACGCCCAGGCTTGTTTCCCTTTTTTAGTTAACCCTTGTTTTCTACATTCTGAATAATAAAAGTTTTCCTTTCATAAGTTACTCTGATAGTTGAAAAAATACTGGGAATGTGTATCATATCTGATACCAGGGAAATATATCTTGAGTATCACATGCGATACACAGGACAGGCAATGGTTAAATACTAATCTTCAGAAATGCTTAGTGGTATTTTGTCTGCCGTTACGTTCTGAGTTCAAATTCCACCGAGGTCAACTTTGCCTTTCATCTTTTTGGGATTGATTAAATAAGTACCAGTTATGCACTGGGGTTGATGTAATCAACTTAATCTCTTTGTCTGTCCTTTGTCCCCTCTATGTTTAGCCCCTTGTGGGCAATAAAGAAATAAATATTAAGTTAATGAAGACTAGGTCACATGATACATTTGCCTTAGATTCTTAACCAGTAATATAAATAATTTAGGATAAAAGCCTATTCTAAGCTTTCTATTGACTCTATTAGGTCAAAATGAGTAGGAAAGTAAATTTTTAAAAAGGCCCACAAAAACAAACCACACCCAAGCAATATAAAATTGTATATGAATATAAATAAATCGTTATCATTAAAGAACTGAATTGCATCTCAACAAACCTAACGAAATTGTTTGCAGACATTATTCAGTATTGAAATTATAATTATTCTGCTCATTGAACCGTTTAACATTCAGATTAATCTGTCAAATGTAATGCTTATTTATTCACATTGTGTAGAATTAATCATGAATTATCTCAGAGCTTTGAGATTTCGATGGTGTGGTTGTTTGATTTTTAGAATGACATTGTAAGGTAGGTGCAAGAGGCGGGATCTGGCTGGTTCGAACATAAAGCAGGTAAAGTATTCAGGCTGGTTTAAATGCTAAAGGGTTAAAAAACATTGAGGCTGTGTATCATGTGTGATGTGTGAACTCCAGGGAAATATGTTCTGTGCATCACATGTGATACACAGGCAAAGGGTCGATATTGATGACAGTGGCAGAAATGTTAAGGGTGCCTGTGGCAGTGGTGGTGTTGATGCTGGTATTAATGATGTTAGAGTTTAAGGCAGTGAGTTGGCAGAACCGTTAGCACGCTGGATGGGATGCTTAATGGCGTTTCGCCCATTCCTAAATTCTGAGTTCAGATTCTGTCAAGGTTGACTTTGCTTTTCATTCTTTTGGGGTCAATAAAATAAGTACCAGTTGATCCACTTGCCCCTCCACCACCTCAAATTGCTGGCCTTGTGCCAAAATTTGAAACTATTATTGATGTGAGAGTTTCATGAAATCTAAGTAGAATCTAATGTTATGTTCGAAGAACGTTTTTCTTTGAAAATGGTACAGCCATGGTTATGTGGTTAAAATGTTTGTTTCCAAATCAAATGTTTTTAGGTAGAGTCATGGCTGGATCATGAACTTGCTTAATAAGGACTGACTTAGCATGGAAAAACTGATGTAAAAAAAGAGTTCTGCCTAAAATGTTATTCTTTCTGTTTTATGTTCAAACTGACCAGATCCAGACTCTCACACCAATCCTACAATATCATTCTAAAAATATATAATCACACGATTATCTCATGAGATAATGCATGATTAATTCAAGATATTGTAAATAGATAAGCATTACATTTGACAGAGCAGTCTGAATGTTAAAGGGTTGACCTCACTTCTTTTCATGGCATGAGTAATTAACTGTTTTACTAATTTTATTAATTGTCTTTTACCAACATAAATCCTCGTTAGTTTCTGCAGATTCTTGTATTTTCCTTAACCTGATCTACTCTGGTATATAAGTGTAATCAAGCAGTTTAATTACTTGGTCCATTATTTTGTACTTGTATTTTATTTCTCAACCATTCATCCATCCATCTTCTCCACCCACTGTTCCTGGAAGGGTTGCAGGGGTAGGGTCCTCAGGTGCCTTCTCCATAGGGTCCTGTCAGCAGCAACCATCATTACACTTTCTAACCGAATTACCAAGCATGACCAGCTGATACTGTAAATATTCTCCAACCATCTTGTTATTGGTCTACCCTTGTCTCTCCTGCTGATTAGCATGGCTTGAAGAATTTTCCTTGTGATTCTTTCCTGCAACATTCTAATCACAGGTCCTCAGTTCCAGAGCTGTGACCCCTCAATGCATAAGAAGTAGTTATTCATGTATGTCAGTGGATCTGGAAGGACACCAAAGTAATCACAATATGAGGTGAAAATCCTAAATTTTTTTTCTGAATGGGAGACAGGAGAGGGTGCTCTAATTATGAGGAATTGTCTCATTAAGCATCCCTAGTATACACTACATTTAGTGTCTGGAAAAAAAGATGTAAGGGAATTGTTGAGCCCAAGACGAAGAACAGTGTGGCTTCCACCCTGGATACAGCACAACCGATCTATTTTATTATTTTTTTAAGGAAATCAACCAAAAGAATTATGTATTTTCACAAGAACATTCTAATTTGGGGCAAAACCCCCAAATTTCATATAATGACTTTTTTATTATTCAGAAAGTAAACTTTAATGATAAGAATCTTATTAAGGACAAGCTTTTAATGTCAGTTCTTGACCTGGTACCCACCTTTCCACCCAAAGACACACCTTTATATGATCAGGGTGGTATTCATTGCATTTAGTTATTTTTTTATAAATGACATTTTTTCTGAAAACAGCTTTTTTCTTTTTTTGATAAAATCAATTGAATTGACAAGTTCAAAGTACATAAAAGAAATCGTACTCAATCATATACGTATACACACAAGCATGTATTCACACATACATAATCATTCTCACAGACATGTATACACATACACACACATACAATTCCATATCCTGACTATTATCATCTTTTTTTTTTTCTATTATAACCCCCTACTTCCTACAAAACGAAGTCATCCACCATGTTAGAAATAGCAGCCAAATCTGCCTCATATCAGTTACTTTGGACAAGGATATAGTTTTGGATAGACGAGCCTGGAAAAAAATTTTGTAGGATGGTCATTGTTGGAATGTCTTTTGATCATAAATCTATTTGATGAAGACTGATCTCAGACTTAAAACTCCACAACAACAGCAAGAACAACCTCTGCTTGGCCACTTTATACTATAAACATAGTTTTATTCTATGTCTGCTCTTTGTATCTCCCAACACTACTATAACAGACTCTGCTCCTATTAACTTATCAAGTAACAACACTTCCATTCCACCAGTCTCCCCTCACCACTTCTGTTTTCCTCAAGAACAACAGTTTTTAACCTGGAAGAAATCACCACCGCCATAGGGTGGGGATGGGGTAAAATTTGGGGATTTCAGCATGGAACCGGAATCCCACTTTTTTATGGTCCCGATTCTAGGTCGACATAATTTCACTTCCCTAACCCCTTTGGTTGTCTTTGAGAAAAATGTCCCCTTTTTTCGCATCATTTCTTTCCCTTGAAAGATAGACACTTTGTGCCTAGTCAAATATTATCAGATTTTTATGGGAAAATACCTTGTGGTGTTATAATCCTATCCTTTTATCTTTTTGTTTCCTTCTTTTACTTGTTTTAGTCATTAATCTGTGGCCACGCTGGGACAGCGCCTTGAGAAATTTTAGTCAAACAAATCAACCCCAGTATATATATTTCTGAAGCCTGCTGCTTATTCTATTGGTCTCTTTTGCCAAACCGCTAAGTTACAGGGATGTAAACACACCTACACCGGTTGGTGAGGGACACACACACACATATATGATGGGCTTCTTTCAGTTTCCATCTACTAAATCTACTCACAATTCTTTGGTCAGCACAAGGCTATTGTAGAAGACACTTGCCCAAGGTGCCACATGGGACTGAACCCAGAACCATGTGATTGGGAAGCAAGTTTCTTACCACTCAGTTACACCTGCATCTTTTTACATTCAGCATTCAAATCCTGTCTCTTGTCCTTCTGGGCTTGATAAAATAAAGTACCAGTACTTGATGTACTCACCCAAGTACTGATTAACCCCTTTCCTCAAATTTCAGAGCGCGTGTTTCAGTAGAAACTCTAATTCATCAAACAAATATTTATCAGCATTATTTCCAATTCTTTATTGTACTGTGTTCAAATCCTGCCGTGGTAAACTTAGCCTTTGATTTTTTTTTTTTTTTTTAGGCAGGGAGGGGTTTCGATAAATTAAGTATCAGTCAAGTACTGGGGTTGATGTAATCGACTAACTCCTTTCCCTAAAATTACAGGCCTTGTGCCAAAACTTGAAACTTATTATTATTATTATTATTATTATTGGTGGTGGTTTAAGCAATACTATATTTAGATAATAACACGAAATAATTTGAAAAAAAAAACATTTTTAAAAATTATAATATTAATTAATAAACAATAAATAATGAATACAGAATTATTCTTATTATTGTTTTTAAGGCGGTGAGCTGGCAGAAACGTTAGCATGCTGTCTTTACGTTCTGAGTTCAAGTTCCGCCAAAGTCGACTTTGCCTTTCATCCTTTCGGGGTTGATAAATTAAGTACCAGTTACACACTAGGAGCGATGTAATTGACTCGTTCCCTCCCCACAAATTTCAGGCCTTGTGTCTATAGTAGAAAGGATTATTATTATTATTATTATTATTGGTGGTTAAAGTAATATCATCTTAAGATAATCACACGAAATAGTTTGAAAAAAAAAAAAAAGAAAAAATTACAATATTAATTAATAAATAATGACTACAGAATTATTATTATTATTATTGAAGGTGGTGAGCTGGCAGAATCGTTAGCATGCCGAGCAAAATATTTAGCGGCATTTTGTCCGTCTTTACATTCTGGGTTCAAATTCCACCAAGGTTGACTTCGCTCTTCATCCTTTCAGGGGGTAGGTTGGTCAATAAATTAAGTACCGGTTATGTACAGGGGTCAATGCAATCGGATAGCACTCTCCCTCAAAATTTCAGGCCTCGTGCCTTTAGTAGAAAGGATTATTATTATTATTATTATTAGTGAAACTAGCAGAATCATTGGAGTTATCAAGAAAAAATGCCTTACAGTATTTGCGTTGGTAGTTTCCATTTTAAGTTCAAATCCCACCAAGGTCAGCTATGCATTTCAATAAAATACCAGTCATGTAGTGAGGTTTATATAATGAGCTTGCCCCTCCTTTCAACGTTGCTGCCTTGTGCTTATAATAGAAAGAATCATCATTATTATTATTATCATTATTATTAATATCATTATTATTATTATTATTATTATTATTATAATTATCAGATGCTTTATTGCAGTGAAGTGGGCTTGTAATCAGTTTGAATCCCCAGCTGGAAATGTGTCACTTCCCTAATGGTTAAATGTAAAATCCTTATTGTTGTAATTGAGTTATTTGGTATGAATTTCCCAGGAGTTACAAAAGTCCACAGACATGTTTCTGTTTTCTTCCATTTTTCCAAAGTGCTTCGTTTTAGTTGCTAAAAAATCCCTGGAGGAAAACCTTTCAACGTCACACATATTCTCATCTTTTTATATTTGATATTCCATGTCTCAGTAAGCAACCATGTATATTTATTTATGTGTTCTATGGTGATATTGAAAATATATGAATAAATGAATATGTGTGTATTTCGAGTCTTTGTTCTTATTTTTTTATCTTATTTAAAAAAAATTTTTTTTGTTTCGGTCATTTGATTGTGGCTATGCTGGAGCACCGAATTCAGTCGAACAAATCGACCCCAGGACTTATTCTTTGTAAGCCTAGTACTTATTCTATCGGTCTCTTGTGCCGAACCGCTAAGTTATCGGTTGTCAATCAATATTGGGGGGTACAAACACAGACACAAATATATATATATATATATATATACATACATAAATATATATATATATATACATACATAAATATATATATATATATACATACACAAATATATATATACATACATACATAAATATATATATATGACAGGTTTCTTTCAGTTTCCATCTACCAAATCCACTCACAAGGCTTTGATCGGCCTGGGGCTATAGTAGAAGACACTTCCAGGGCCAGCTTTTAGGGTCGGGTTCATTCGACAACATGTTCGGCGCATTTCGAAGAAGCTTTCACTCGTTTCATAAGACCGACTAACCAGTGCTTGACCGCTGTTAGCACAAAACCCTTCTCCACTTTGGCTTACAAAGTTATCATTAAGAAAGAGCTTCTGTGTCCTCGCTTTACATACTAGAAATAACAGTCAAATTCATTCAGTAGGCCGATGTAGGGCAAGGATCAAAAATTCAACACCGTACCCGACAAAAGTGAACGATTTTCCAAAACATCCAGATAAAGTAAAAGATGGTCACATTCATAAAAATGCTGTTACGGTCACATGAAATAAAGAGTTCTGTTATTTGGACACGTTCCTGCATCATATACAATTGCGAAATTTAGAGCATTTCGATTTTGTGTAAATATTTTGAAATGATTTAGAAGATCAAGGACAGAACTCGTTACTTTTTGCAGAGCTTCTGAGATTTTACAGGAAAAAGAAATATATCTTCAGACCAAAAACCTGGCTCGAATGCTTCCAACAGAATGGACTCCACAAAACAGGAACGACAAGTCAAATACAATGACCCTAGCACTTGACTGGTACTTTATTTCATCGACCCTCAAAGGCTGGAAGTTAAAGTTGACCTTGGCGGAATTTGAACTGAGAACATAAAGAGCTGGAAGAAATGCCACTATGCATTTTATCCGGTGGACTAACAATTCTATCAAGTTGCCACTTTCGTACATTCAAGTTATTAAAATAAATACGTTTTAATATTTAAATCGTTGAAGGTGGCGAGCTGGCAGAAACGTTAGCATGCCAGGCGAAGCGCTTAGCGGTATTTCGTCTGTCTTTATGTTCTGAGTTCAAATTCCACCAGGGTCGACTTTACCTTTCATCCTTTCGGGGGTCGATAAATTAAGTACCAGTTACGCACTGAGGATCGATGTAATCGACTTAATCTCTTTGTTTGTGCCCTCTATGTTTAGCCCCTTGTGGGCAATGAAGAAATAAGAGACAAGGAAGAAAGAGTGAGAGAAAGTTGTGGAGAAAGAGTACAGCAGGATCCCCCCCCCACTGCCGGTGCCTCGTGGAGCTTTAGGTGTTTTCGCTCAATAAACACTCACAACGTCCGGTCTGGGAATCGAAACCGCTATCCTCCGACCGCGAGTCCGCTGCCCTAACCATTGCGCCTTCACACACCAACGCGACATCACAAACGTTGTATATAATCGTAATACTATATCAAAAGAAAAACAGTAGACAATACACACCACAAAATATTCAAAAGGAGAGCTGCGATAAATAAAAATCAATACAGGGGAAAATTGAAGTGCTTTTAATAGTCATTTGGAAAATATATTACAAACGAAATAAGAATTTAAATTCAGAACGATGTTATAAACAAAATTAGGTTGATTGATTTTTCACTTGTGGAAGTGTCGTGCTTAGGATCTAGTACAAAAATATAAATCAAATTATATTTTTGAACTCATTATTATACAAATAACTTCAAATAGATGTGTATCTCATTCACAAGAGTGTTTTCAATGGTAAAGTTTCTCCTAGCAACTTTTACGGTTGAAGTTTTTGATTACAAGTGATTCTGAACTTTCACTCTGTTATTTATCAAGATGGCTTCTCATAGTTCTGCCAGGGATAAATATTTGTTCTTCGAAACCAGCCAGGGGAACGTGTTAGAAATAGCAACTAAATCTCTCTCAAATCATGCCCAACCGTCTTGAAAGAGAATGTATAGTGTAATAACACTTTGGCACAAGGACAGATAATTTCGGGGGAGGTGGTAAGTCGATTACAAATACCCCAGGGTTCAACTGGTACCTAGTCTTTCGACCTGGAAAGGATGAAAGAAAAAGTCAAACTAGGCGGAGTTTGAACTCAGAACGCGAAGACGGACGAAATACCGCTAATCATTTTGTCCGGCATGCTATCGATTCTGTCAGCAAGCCGTCTTTTGCATTGGGTAATATTACATATTTAAGCAAGGTAGGTGAGTTGGCAGAATCGTTAACATGAAGGGGAAAATGCTTAGTGGCATTTCGTCCGTCTTTGCGTTCTGAGTTCAAATTCGGCCGAGGTTGTTTTTTGCCTGTCATCCTTTCGGGCTCGATAAGTACCAGTTGAGTAGTGGGGGTCGATGTAATCGACTTACTCCCTCCCACGAAACTGATGGCCTTGTGCCAAAATTTGAAAACAATATTACATACCTAAGCCCTTCGCTTCCTATGGAGCAGAGACCATCCACGGGTTTTCTTGACCCTGGGTTGTCTTTTCTGTTTCTTTCCAGTTAGTTCTCTACTTTTCCCACCATTTCAGCTTTTACTCAGAATCCTGCATCCACTTACTTTTAGGGTGTCCTCTCTTCTGCTTCTGTTGCGTGTTCAACACCGGAGCCTGACGTGAAATTCAAGATGTCCTTTCAGATTCTGCAGCATGAGGGAAGGCCTTCCTCTGCCACGCCTTTGTAGTGACCCCTGGTGGTCAAGCAGGAAAGCAAAACGAAAAAGGGATCTAACGAGAGTAATCTCTCTCGACCTTCTCCAAAACTCTCGGATATTCTAGAAGCTTTCAATTGATTTCTGGCTGACGTGGAAGTCAGGGACTTCTGGTTCATCCCTTATATAAAGCGAACGCAATTCTAATTTCGTGCTCCTTTCGTCTGTCGGTTCCTAGACGTACACATTGAGCCATGCCACTCGCACACACAACCGCACGCGCACATATTCGCCTTATTTGCTTTTGAGACATATGGTTGTAAAGTATGTTCTTGTAATATGTTACAAGCCTTTTCTTTCAGACCATTTTTATATGTTAACACATTACATCTAGTAATAAATATGTTATGACCTATTATGAACGTCTCACAAGTTATTTTCCTTGTCGTTTTACGTCCCAGATGGTAACCCCTCTTTCTCGCATGCAATTGTAAAATTGTAGGTTGTCACATACTGACATCACTACATCTTGTTTGGTTCTAAATTGTCAACGATACTTCTGTAACTTCGTGCTTTTCTAGGTAGGTTTGTCTGTCCTTCGCAAACCCATTTTAACTTCTGGGAAGAGGTCGTCCATATTAGTCTGGCCTTTATCTTTTGACCTGTCCAGTATGGGAGGCCCTACCAGAAGCTAGCGTTGTGCTGGCACAGCTCTCAGGGTTATTGAGACATATAAGCCATCACACTGCCATAAAAGACTGAGCTTTTTGTTGTATTGGATAAATATGATTCTTGGTAATAATATGGTTATCCTGTCGAGTAACGTTTCGCCAGAAATACTTCGGAAGAATCCCATCCGACCGCAAATATTCGCAATCGTAGACCGTGACAACGATAAAACCTTTTGGCATTGAATCAGTTGCGCTGTTTACGAAACTTGATGAATGACTGCAAAATATATCGCATCTATGATTAGAATAAGTGTTGGTTTCAAATTTTGGCACAATACCAGCAATTTTTGGGAGGAGTAAGTCGATTACGTCGACCCCAGTGCTCAACTGGTACTTATTTTATTGATCTCGAGAGAATGAAAGGCCAAGTCAACATTGGTGGAATTTAAACTCAGAACGTAAAGACGGACGAAACGCTGCTAAGCATTTTGTCCAGCGCGGTAACGACTCTACCATCTCGCCACCTTGATTAGAGTAAATATTCTTTTCTACCCTAGGACAAGGTCCGAAATTTTTGGGGGAGCGGGACCAGTCGATTAGATCGACCCCAGTACGCAACTGGTACTTAATTTATCGACCCCGAAAGGATGAAAGGCAAAGTCGACCTCGGTGGAATTTGAACTCAGAACGTAGCGGCAGACGAAATACCGCTAAGCATTTAGCTCAGCGTGCTAACGTTTCTTATTTCTTTATTGCTCACAAGGGGCTAAACATAGAGGGAACAAACAAGGACAGACAAAGAGATTAAGCCGATTACATCGACCCCTGTACACAACTGGAAGTTAATTTATCGACCCCGAAAGGATAAAAGCCAAAGTCGACCTCGTCGATTTGAACTCAGAACGTAAAGACAGACGAAATACCGCTAAGCATTTCGCCCGGCGTGCTAACGATTCTGCCATCTCGGCGCCTTGATTAGAATAAATATTGCACATTAAGATAGCTATGCAGGCTTTAGAAATAGTTATTTGGCATTTTCAGTTCTTTAAATATCAACTTTACATTGCTTAGAACATCAAATTGTTTATATTTCATTGTTTAACGTCGTTCATTGTTTAACATCTTTCATTGCTTAACATCTTTCATTGTTTAATGTCTTTCATTGTTTAAAGTATCACATTGTTTAAATAATGGCATTTAAAGTAGAATTCTATTTAAATTAAAGCATTGTTTAAAGTTTCAAATTATTTAAAGCGTGACATTACTAGAGTATTAAATTGTTAACAGAATCACATAAACACACACACACACACACGCACACACATAATATTTGAAGTGTCAATAACCTCAATACGCCCCTAATGATAAGTGAAACAGAACAACTGTTGCTCCGTGGCCAAGTCCACCTCATAAATATCTGTTGTGGTCACCGCCAAAATCTATAAACTGGATAGTGAAAACAGCGCAACATGCCTAGACTTTTACATTGTCAATAACTAACTAATCGACACTCAGTCGATTGCGACGAGGGTTCCACTTGATCCGATCAACGAAACAGTCTGCTCTTGAAATTAACGTGCAAGTGGCTGAGTACTGGTTTCCTGTAATTCTAGGGGTTCTGCAAAAGGTTCCTAGGGGTTCTGTATAAGGTTCCTAGGGGTTCCGTAAAAGGTTCCTAAGGGTTCCGCGAGAAAGAGTGAGGTAAGCTAATGATAATTTCATGATCGTAATATTACTATACAAGCACGTTATTTGTACTCTTAGCGTAGTTTTTAGGGAGATTCAACATGAGACAGAATGTAACAAGACTGACTGCCTGAATTGCATGTACAGCTCATTTTTGGCAGCTGAGTCAACTGGAACAACGTGAAATAAATCTTGCTGAAGGACACAATGCAACGCCGGGAATCGAACACATGACTTTACGATCATGGGCCAAACATCCTAACCGCTAATCCACGCGCCTTCACTCCATACGACAAATTACTTCGTGTCAGACGGCAGTAAAGTCGTCAACTAGATGGAGGCGTATGTGCGTCTGGAAAAAAGGAGCAGCGGGTATCATTCTGTCCTCCGATAACCCTAGAGCCATAGATGTTGCTCCAGCAGGGCTGAAAGGAGACACGCAACAACAATAACAGTACCACAGTATGGACGAATGGTTAATAAGTTCAAGTCGTAACTACGAAACCCAGGTCGACCCGAGGCTGTAAAAATGATGTTTGCTCAAGATTGCGGATCTTTGGATCTACCTGTATTCTTTGAGTGTAATTGGATTGGTGGAAACTGTGTAGAAGCCTGTTGAATGAAGTATGCGTGTGATCCAAAGGTACAACCTTGTCTCGCACAATTATATCGTTACCGTGGATGACATCAGGTAGCCCAAGCGGTGAAGATGCTTTAATAGGTATACTAATAGACATATACCCAAAGTCCAATTGATGGGAGAGTCCATTGTACCTGATGGGGCCATTATCATCATCATCATCACCATTGAAAACTCATTATGTTCCATGCTGGAATGGTTTGGTGACATCCTGTAATAATATGCACAAATAGGTGTAGGAGTGGCTGTGTGGTAAGTAGCTTGCTTACGAGCCACATGGTTCTGGGTTCAGTCCCACTGCGTGGCACCTTGGGAAAGTATCTTCTACTATAGCCTCGGGCCGACCAAAGCCTTGTGAGTGGATTTGGTAGAGGGAAACTGAAAGAAGCCCGTCGTATATATGTATATATATTTATGTGTGTGTATATGTTTGTGTGTCTGTGTTTGTCCCTCCACCATCGCTTGACAACCGATGCTGGTGTGTTTATGTCCTCGTAACTTAGTGGTTCGGCAAAAGAGACCGATAGAATAAGTACTAGGCTTCCAAAGAATAAGTCCTGGGGTCGATTTGCTCGAGTAAAGGCGGTGCTCCAGTATGGCCACAGTCACATGACTAAAACAAGTTAAAGAGTAAAAGAGTACTATGAATCATTTCATATTTAATATAATATTATATAATTTGTATACAATACTATAATATAAATTCATAGCTTCCCCCAATCCACTGCCTTCCTCTCAATGCCTCCTTTTCCTCTACCGCCCCTTCCCCTGGACCCTCTCAACACCCACCGGCGTGGGGTGGGGGGGGGCGGTAGCGCCCACTTTGAGAACCTATGATCTAATCTACACAAATTACCCTTGCATGACCCCTTAAACTAAATTACATGTCTCAAGGAACCCCTGCACAAAAACATTATATACCATATCTTTCACATAATATTTTTATCGTAGTTCACGTGGTAAATATCACACCTACATATATATATATATAGTTCTAATTATATATGTGTGTAATTATATATATATATATATATATATATATATATATATATATATATATATATATGATTATATATATAATGTATATGCACATATAGCGTGCATGTATAGTAATATTACGATCATGAAATTATCATTAGCTTATCTCACTCTTTCTTGCGGAACCCGTAGGAACCTTTTACGGAACCCCTAGCGACCTTATACAGAACCCCTAGGAACCTTTCGCGGAACCCCTAGTGTTACGGGGAACCCCGGTTGAGAAACGCTGTGCTAGACAAACATTTTGATGTTTAGTTGTTTGAACAAGTTCTAAAATTTTGTTTGTACATGTTTATACATCACATTTTTACTTTGTTTATGACTTGTGTTGTCTGTTTATTTTGACATTGTTCCCTTATGATCCCTGCTTCCATCATTAATCGTCACTTTTTGTGGGATGCATTATAAAGAATAAAAGTAAACCAATCGGTTATTTGATATTGCTACAGTTGTTCCAAGAGTCTTTATTGTGACATAAACATGATACAGTCAGGTATGCAGTATGCACATCATCCACAACATTACGTAATCTGGTGCGCGACTCTCAACTCATCAGGCAACCAAATAAACAAGCGAGCAATTACATGTTGATTAATCAACAAATCATCAACAAATAAAATTGTTAATTAAAATTACCAACAACTAAGAAGTGTAAAGTGTGGGGTGGAGGACAACAACCGGTCGATCAACGAAGGTGGTTAGCAGAGTGATGTCGCAAATCAAAGAACAGTTAAACATTTCCATTCCAACGATGTCATTAAACTTAGCAACCTCCTGCATCAAGACTAGTAGTGGTAGAACAAGCTTTGTACCGACGAATAATAGGCACCAATATGATATCTGACCGGCGGCGAGCTGGCAGAAACGTTAGCACGCCTGGCGAAACGCTTAGCGGTATTTCGTCTGCCGCTACGTTCTGAGTTCAAATTCCGCTGATTTCAACTTTGCCTTTCATCCTTTCGGGGTCGATTAAATAAGTACCAATTACGCACTGGAGTCGATGTAATCGACTTAATTCCTTTGTCTGTCCTTGTTTGTCCCCTCTATGTTTAGCCCCTTGTGGGCAATAAAGAAATAAATATGATATCTGACCCAATCAAAACATGTTCAAAGAACAGCGACCGACCTTATTCATATAAAGAAAAAGCAAAAACATGTACAGTGTTATATTATTCAGAAGATATCTACGTTTAAGCATTACTTATTCACTCTCTTAATTAATTAATCTTAATAAAAGTGCTTCGATTAATTATTACAGAACTTGTAAACTGTAGTTTAGCAAAGTTCATTCGAAATATCAGAGACAGCTACCATACCAGAGGTAGCTACCATACCAGAGACAGCTACCATACCAGTTTCGTCAAGAAGGTTTGAAACATGGTAACCATGGTTTCATAGTTGTTAGTTGTATCTGACAGAAGATTTGAAATACAATAAACCATGATAGTATTGCTTAGTACCATATCAGAATCATCCTCATTTATATCACAAAGCACTAAAAGAGCCTTTACACAGTTACAAGATTTGCTAGAAATAACAGCTAAATTTCCTTCTAGCTCCTCTCTATCAAAGCAGTGACCTTTCCTGTGATGGCTAAAACTTCGTTAAACTACGGTTTTCATTAAGTTATTCTCTTGAATTATTAGCTGATTCTCCATTGATTAAAGCTAATATTCTATTAGTTCTGTAATACATGTGTGTGTGTGTGTGTGTGTGTGTGTGTGTGTGTGTGTGTGTGTGTGTGTGTGTCCATCTTTCAAAACTATAGCAGTGGCACGCAATGGGATCGAATCGGGAAGCACATAATTGCGAGGCAAACTTCTTAATTCCTCCCGGCAATGGCAGTGTGTTCTCATTTGATGAATGTTCTCTCTACGCAAATGTCAGCACGCTGATAAGTTCCCAGGTTTGTAAGTCGTTACTTAATCAAATACAACCATTGCATTTAGCAAATCATCTGCTGCTTTGTTCGTCTTTATCTATACAGGAAAATAGTTTATTCTTATATTTCATTTCATGAATCTCATATAAAAGCTGCTCCGATGTAACCACAGTAAATTTGTCAATCTTGATTGATTAATAGCTCTAACTATATTATCTTTCATATGATTATAAAGTGTAATCAATCTATTTAGATTATATTAATGCCAGTATATCACTGAAGGTAGCTAGACTGTTAGCTTATGGGTCGTAAGTCCACATCCGTTGCAGGCGACTAGTTGTCTCTGGACAAATACATACCAGTATATATGCAGTTACACACACATGTACACAAATATCCTTTGTATATGTACATGAGAACGTAGCTTAAATTCTGTGTTATATTGAAAGATTTTTGCATTTTGCATTAATGCAGGCTTGTAAGTAATTTATTTGTTATCAAATATAATAATATAAAGTATTTACATGTTTTTAAGTTACGAAACAATTTGTCACGATAATTGAATTTTCTTATTCTTAAATAAAATTTCATCAAACTATTTCCGTCATTTATGACTTTATACACTCCTTATCATTTTCTCTTCTATCATACTGCATATTCTACACGTTTTGTAGAATAATAAATGAAGGAACTCTTTTTATGAGTACGACTAGATTACTTGAGTTCATATACTGTGACAATTATAAATAAAGCTAAAAGAAAAATTTCCTATTCCAGTTTGCTGAAAAATACATCTTAGATCGTCTGACTATACGCAATATTTCTCACTATAAATACATGGCGTGTTGAAATGAGGAAAGCAAGCTAACAGAAATTTTTTTAATAGTTCAGGAATAGCGAATTGTATGTGATTAGATGATCTAAACACTATTTTTAGCATATTGCTATAGGATTTTTTTCTTTTGGCCTTATTTATAATTGTTCATATCTTTTATTTTCACCTTGAAAGGTATTTAAATATGCTGGCCACTGATAAAATTTCTTTTTCGAAAAATTTTATCCATATTTTAGAAGTATGTATATATATATATTAAAGATAAACAAAAATGAAAATTGCCACTATTAAAAAATTAGGTGTTTTAATTAATTTACATTACATGTTTCGGTTTTTTTGAAAAACCTTATCAAAAATGAGTATAAAATATGTGAGAAGAGAAGAGGGCTATTAATAAAATAAAATTGAAATTAAAATTAAGAATAACATTCATAGTTTACTGTTATTTCATGCAAGCGCATGTGGTCCTTTCGTTCTGTTCTGGAGGCATGGTAAGTTCAACTCACTGCGATAGTAGATTACTACTATCTGTTTTGGTAAATTAAATAGTGGTCAAGACTCGTTTTCTAGGAGTGGTCGTAGCCGTCGAATAACCAGCAGCAGTAATGATAATAACAATAGTAGTAGTAGTAGTAGTAGTAGTAGTAGTAGTAGTAGTAGTAGTAGTAGTAGTAGTAGTCATGGTGAAGTTGTTCCTCCTGTGGTTTTAATAGAAATCGGGTTCTTCGATTCCCTTTGTTTATTTTTTATGAATAACTTGCAAATCCATATATAGATATATAAAAATATATATGAAAGTCTCAGTGTTGCTAGTTTAGAGAATTTAGACTTGGTCGGTATTTTCTTATGAAATGTATTTCCTTGCTAATGCGTTTATTTTGGCTAGCATTGTCTTTGAATTTGTATAGTGGAAACGTTGTGAATTTGTGAAATTTGTTGTAAGCACATTTGTCGATGTGCTGACTGAGAGGTATTTTCCTGTCTTCCGAGATCCTAATTTGGGATTTGTGTACCGTCATCCTCTGACGTAGGCTGTTTTTAGTGTGTCCAATATATTGCCGTTTGCATTCAGAGCATGTAATTAGGTAGATCAAGTTCTCCGATGCACATGTAAAATTAGTTTTATTGTGAAATTATGGCCTTGTTCTAATCGGTGTTCCGATCCTTCTATTACGTTGACACAAATCCCACAGTTGGGTCTCCCGCATTTTTTTACTGTTGGTTTTGTGGTTATTGTTGAGTGTAATTTGGCCTGGGTTAAAATCTTTTTCATTGATTTTGGTTGTCTCTTTTGATGATTTAATATGTTTTGAGGATTTGGTTCATCTTTGGGTCTTTCTTGAGCAGAGCTGTGCTGTGGAGTATATTGTTGAAGGCCTCATTGTTGTGTGGAGATGTTAGGCAGGGTTTTTAATTTTTATTCCTTCTTGGGACTTGGTTGTATAAGTTCTTGTGTATTTAATTTAAGTACTCTTTGGATCGTATTTTCAATTAAGGGATGTGGATAGTTTCTGTTTATGAGTGTGGATTTCAATTCCTGGAGTCGTGTATAACGGGTGTCTGCATCTGATACTATAGTGCATATTCTTTTGGCTAAACACAATGGGATATTAGTCCTGGTGTGTCTCGGGTGGCAAGAATCAAATGGTAGGTACTGTTTCGAGTCAGTGGGTTTATAATAGATGTCTGTCTCTATCTTCTTCCCGACTTTCTTTATGAGGATATCTAAAAGCGGTAGTTGTTGATTGTTGTATTCTATCGTAAATTGGAGGTTTTCATTTATTCCATTTAGAAGTGTTTGGCATTCGTTGAGTTTTTCTCTACTTTCATTCCAGAGGATGAAGCAGTCATCGAGATATCATTTCCAGTTGTTTTGTATGTAGGTGGAAAAGGAGTTTCCATATTTCTCGAGTGTTCTCTGGTATAGTTTAATCTCGCGATAGCCCATTACCAGGTTCGCAAAAGAAGGCGCCGTCCGTGTTCCCATTGCAATCCCCGATTTTTGTCGGAAGTATTCATTGTTAAATATAAAATGATTATTTTCTAGGATAAATCTTAGTCCTTCTATTATGAGTTCTTTTTTAATGCGAGAGGGAAGTTCATATGTGTAATTGACTAACCAGAATGTGATGGCCTCTATTCCTAGAGTGTGGGGGATGTTTGAATATAGGTTGACTACGTCGAAGGATACGAGTAGTGTTTTCTCATTGACCGTTTTGGGGAGGTGGTTTAGCATGTCCAGGTCATCCCTTATAAAGCTCTTGGTGTGCTTTAGGAAGGGTTTCAGTAGAGTGTCCAAGAAGCTGCTGAGGCGGTGGGTTTCACATGCTGGACCTGCTATTATTGGTCTTAGTTTCAGGTCATCAGGTGAGAGGACCTTGATAATTATGTCTGTAGCCCCTTTGCATGCATCGCTCATTATTCTGCTTTTGTGGATTTGGGGGATGCCGTAGAATAAACTTGATTTATTCTTAAAGTTGGTAATGTAGTCGTATTCCTTGTCTGTGAGTCCATCCCGGTATGAGATAATTAATGTCCTGAGATTATTCATTATTTTATGTTGGTTATAGTGTGGGGCCTTTTCGTAATATGTCTCATCCCCTAATAAAGATAGTACTAGATTTTTATAGTCCCTCGTGTTCATTAGGACTACTGCGTTACCTTTATCTGCCTCTTTGATTGTTATGGTTTTATCTTCTTTTAGTTCGTTAAGGTCGTTCCATTGTCTCTTGTTGAAGTTTGGTTTGTGTTTTTGTTTATTTGTGAGTTGATAAGGGTAATTGGTGATGTGCTCACAGAATTGGTCGAAGGCTTTATTCTTTCCTTTCGTAGGGGTGTGGTTGCTGCTATTTCTAGCTATTGAATCGTCGTCAATGTGTTTGTCATAAAATTCATCGGCTAGTCTTAATTTTCTACAAAACTCAGAAATATCATCTTTCATTTCATGGTAATTTGGTCGTTGTGGGGTTGGTGTAAATTTTAGTCCTTTGGATAGTATGTTTATCTGGTTGGGTATTAGTTCTTTATTAGAGATATTTACTATTTTAATTACCTGTGGCTTCTCTGGTATGTCTGGTGCCATCGTGTATCCCTGTTCCTGTGTACCGGGTCTAAAAAATGATTGTAGTGGTCGGGTTTGACAGTGTTGTTTATCTGTCCCCTGTTATAATTTTTATAGTGGATTAGTGATGTACTATTTTGTATTGTGTTTTTGTACCTCGTGTTCCGTCTTAGTGTTTCAGGTATGTTATGTTGGTAGTTGTTTCTTCTGTAGTGGGTTTGTTGTTTGCTATGATTGCATGATGGGTTCCTAGAGCATAGATTTTGTTGGTGTGTTTTAGTTGGGTTCCTAAAATTGAGTGGTGTATCCCTGTAGGTGTTTCGTGGTGCATTTATGTGGCTTGGGTTATATAGATTGTGGTTCCTAAAATAGTGTAGTGTATCCCTGTAGGTACATTTATGTAGTATGGGGTACGTTCAAAATGTCTTTTTCGTGGGGGAAGTATGTTCGGTTTTCTTGGTGGTTGTTCAGTTATGATAGATTGAGGTTTTGTTTTTCTTAATTTTAGGAAAGAGTTGTTGAAGATGTGTTCGTTTTTGAAGTTGGTTTCGTAAGTTGAAAACCAATTAGCGCTCTTTTCCCATCGTTGGAAGGATTTTAGTTCCTCTTTTTCGCACTCCTCTTTCCATAATTTTAGCATTGTTTCTGTGTGGGGGGTCTTGTGTTTGTTTGTTGAGTTCCTTGTTGATTTCTTCGAGATTAAACTATACCAGAGAACACTCGAGAAATATGGAAGCTCCTTTTCCACCTACATACAAAACAACTGGAAATGATATCTCGATGACTGCTTCATCCTCTGGAATGAAAGTAGAGAAAAACTCAACGAATGCCAAACACTTCTAAATGGAATAAATGAAAACCTCCAATTTACGATAGAATACAACAATCAACAACTACCGTTTTTAGATATCCACATAAAGAAAGTCGGGAAGAAGATAGAGACAGATATCTATTATAAACCTACTGAGTCGAAACAGTACCTACCATTTGATTCTTGCCACCCGAGACACACCAGGACTAATATCCCTTTTTTTTTTAGCCAAAAGAATATGCACTATAGTATCAGATGCAGATACTATGAAAAGACAAAGGGCAGTATGAGTATTATAGCTTGGAACGTACGCAGGACCACAAGAGGCATCCTGAGCGCAAAATAGCACTTATAGCTCGGTTTCTGAGAAGTAAAAATGTTACTAATGCTGCTCTTTCGGAGACAAAGCTACCAGATTCTGGTCAGCTGAATGAAGTAGTTGGAGGGTGCACTTTCTTCTGAATTGGTAAACAACATCAAGGGCAATAAAATACATACCCACCTGAAAAGGTATGAAATGACTGGAAATCGCATGCTGGAACATCGGAAAATGTGGCGAATCGTGGAGCGACCCGATTGTCCCCCAAAGTTTCTGATCATAGTCATCCAGCGGCACGAAAACCAGCATGGCCAAGTCAGACTCAGCAGTGATCTTTCACAGCCCTTCCTGATTAGCAACGGTCTGAAGCAGTGTTGCATCCTGGCATCGACTCTCATCACCAACTTCTTCAGCATGATGCTCATGCAGGCCACAGAGGATCTTACGGATGAAGGCGGACACTGCATCAGATACCGTGTTGGTGACAACCTGTTTAATTTCCAACGACTACAGACCCACATGGAGACCCTGAAACAACTGATTCTAGACCTTCACTTGGCCGACGATGCTGTCCTTGTTGCCCACACAGAAAGAGCCTTACAGCGCATCACTTCCTGCTTCACAGAAGCTGCCCAGCTCTTTGGGCAGGAAGTCAGCCCAAAAAAGACGGTGGCACTCCACCAGCCTGAACCTCAGAAAGAGTACTAACCTTCTCACATCACCATTGGTGAGACTGGATGGGAAACAGTCCATCGGTTCGCCTCTCTGGGATACAATATCATGTCAGATGCCAAGATTAACAAGGAAATCGATAACAAACTAGCAAAGGCAGACTGTACAAACGCATCTGGGACAGCAAACACCTGAAAAAGGACACCAAGATCAGCGTGTACAGAGCCATAGTCCTCACTACCTTCCAATATGGCTCAGAGTTGTGGTTCACTTATCGCCAACATCTATAACTTCTCGAACGCTTCCACCAGCCCTGCCCCCGCATTATCTTCAACATCCACTAGATTGACTTCGTCACCAATGCTGAAGTTCTTAAACACGCAGTGGTCACCATCATCGAGGTCATGCTGGTGAAGTCCTAGCTACGCAGAGTAGTGTACGTCTCCAGGATGAAGGATCATCGCCTGCCGCAGTTCACGTTGGCACCAAAGAAGCAACACAGAAATCCATCGGTGCCTTTCCTATTGACCAGCGCCAATGGTCCACCCTAGACAATAGCCGTGATACCTGGCACCTCACCTTCAACCATGCTATCTCAACCATCGAAAATACACGCTGGGCCACTCATAACGACTAAAGGCGCAAGAGAAAGAACCGCAACATCACGGTCATCAAAAATCTTGACCAGACCTTCAACTGCCACCACTGCGACCGGACCTGCTTGTCCCACATTCACCTTGTGATCCACGAGCATCCTTGCAGTCAACATGGACGTGCCCCTTTTTAATCTTCGTTCGCGAAGCCAAACCATCATCATTTGCTTCAGCAAGAAGCTGTGGTCACGATGGGGTACCACTTTTGGTATGGTTGCTAGCTTATTTCATTTCGCTTCCACGACTATTCCTGTTTTTGGTTCTGGTGAATCAGTGAAAAGGACAAAGCTGCACTAATCTGCGTTTCATTCCGTGATGTGGTTTCGTCTAGTATCTCATCCATATCAACGCCTCGTAGGATCTGGCAAGGAACTGAAATGTTCTGGGCCCTTAAATCCGAAGCTTTTACATTATTAGATCCCTACACCAAATGGTGACTATGGAATATTTAGTGCTATGCAGTGGCCTCCAATTCAGGGCCTGGTATAGCTTTCAATCCCAAATTTAGGCGCTAGAACTTCCAAGATCTTCTACACACACACACACACACACACACACACATCACTGCATATCTTTCGCGTCTTCGTCACAGAGAATAGATTCTTAGTTCTTTTAGCCCAACCCAGTAGCTTCTCTGTTGCACCGAGGCACCTCTTAGTGTAATAATGTTGGATTGCGTCGAGCTCCATTGATCGTTTGACACAGATGTGTCCATAACTGCGAGTGCATCTTTGTGCGTGCGTGCGCACATACACAACAGACACACATACCATAGGCGCAGGTGCGGCTGTGTGGTAAGTAGCTTGCTTACCAACCACATGGTTCCGGGTTCATTCCCACTGCGTGGCACCTTGGGAAAGTGTCTTCTATTATAGCCTCGAGCCGACCAAAGCCTTGTGAATGGATTTGGTAGACGGAAACTGAAAGAAGCCCGTCGTATATATGTATATATATTTATATATGTGTGTGTGTGTGTATATATGTTTGTGTGTCTGTGTTTGTCATCTCAACATCGCTTGACAACCGATGCTGGTGTGTTTACGTCCCCGTAACTTAGCGTTTCGGCAAAAAGAGACTGATAGAATAAGTACTAGGCTTACAAAGAATAAGTCCTGGGGTCGATTTCTTCGACTAAAGGCGGTGCTCCAGCATGGCCGCAGTCAAATGACTGAAACAAGTAAAAGAGTAAAGGAATACGCACGCACACACACACACACACACATACAGACAAACAGACAGGCAGATAGCTAGATATTCTTTACAAGGGTTACTCATTTACAAGGATTTTTGTATTTTTTTCATAAACTAAGGGATGGCTACTGACATTAAGCTTAAGGATTATATAATGTACAAGTATAAAGAAACCGCGATTTTGGGAACATGTGTGCAACCCCCTAACCACTAGGCCACGCGCTTTCAAGACTGTAAACGAAAGGGGGAAAATGGCTGCAATTGTGAATCGAACGATAGATTTAGGCTCATGAATAATTTCGCACTTCCTTTTGCTTTGCCGCCGTGTAAATTATAGCAAGTTCTACATTTCACCTGCCAGTGGTTACATTTGGCAAAAGCCACCGAAATTTGATCTGTTGTTGCCAATAAACGTTGAAAAGGCTTGTCATTCACGCGAGGAAATAGGTTGGCGATAATGTCACCAGTGTAATTACGCTGACAGCGGTAAATTAGCAACAACTTTCCAAGAATTACTGCTTCTTGAGATGGTAGTCTTAGTAGAAGAGAAACTAGACGAAAGTAACCATTCAGTGTTTGGAAGTTAGGAAATAATATGTTATTAGATTTCGTTGTAGTAAATTGCTTCTTCGCCATAGTCACAAGATATTTCCAGTTTGCAGTCGGACGCGTAAAGCGGTCCCTTACACCCACGCAGAAACACAATCAGTGTTGACTAATTTATTTGAAATTGAAGCAATCGGAAACCCCGTGTTATTTCGGTGAACATATGTCTTGAATGCATCAGTCTATAATTTTATAGAGTTTTATACACAACAACGTAATTTACTTGACTAAAGGGAGTGGAAGGAGAAGAACGAAAAACGACGAGAGAAAAGGTCAGAGGAGAAGAGAGAGAGAGAGAGAGAGAGAGAGAGAGAGAGAGAGAGAGAGAGAGAGAGAGAGAGAGAGAGAGAGAGAGAGAGAGAGAGAGAGAGAGATAACGAGAGAGCGAGAGAGAGAGATATAAAGAGAGAGCGAGAGAGAGAGATATAAAGAGAGAGAGGGAGAGAGAGTATATGTATTACACGCACATATATATATGTGTATGTTTATTGGTGCATCGTTGATATATATATATATATATATATATATATATATATATATATATATATATATACGTGTGTGCATAGATAGATAGATAGATAGACAGATAGATAGATAGATAGATAGATAGATAGATAGATAGATAGATAGATAGATAGATAGATAGATAGATAGATAGATAGATAGAGAAAAAAGTTGAAAACACCTAATGTAAGTTAGTTAATTTGAGAGTATCGTCTGATTGGGTCTGTGTAGATATTTTCTTGTCTATTGTAAGATATTCAAACCAGAAAGCTCGTTTTTCTTTCTTCGATCTTCCAATTTGTGGCCGCGTTCCAAGTAATATATTATTTGCAAATATGCATAAATATGCTAAATCTTGCAAATATCACTACACATATAACTTAGTAAGTCTCCAGGTAATTACCTTTGCAGTTTTCAACTGTTCTGCTTTCTAAACCACTCGTACCAAAACCCTCAGTGTACCACTGCTTATGAATTATATTTCCTCTTATTACAAAGTCAGCTAAACAAAGAAATATTTACCATCACATTTACCTATGATTGGCGCAGGCGTGGTTGTGTGGTAAGAAGCTTGCTTCCCAACCACATGCTTCCAGGTCCAGTTCTACTACGTGGCACCACAGGCAGGTGTTTTCTATTATGGACTCGGGCCGACCAAAGCCTTGTGAGTGGATGTGGTAGACGGAAACTGAAAGAAGCCTGTCGTATACATGTGTGTGTGTCTTCGTTTGTGTGTGTGTGTGTGTTTATCTCTGGCCCCCATCAACGCTTGACAACCGGTGATGGTGTGTAACGTAGCGGTTCGGCAAAGGAGGCCGATATACAATAAGTACCTGGCTTTGAAAGAAATAAGTACAGGGGTCGATTCATTTGATTAAAATTTCTTCAAGGCGATGCTTCAGTATGGCCGCAGTCAAATGGCTGTAACAAGGAGAAGATAAAAAATAAACGATAATATTCGTGTCCCGCCTGTGGCTTTGGCGTTATTTTACTCTCTCAAAACGACGTTGGTATAATGTTTCAGAATATTTTCCATTGGAGGACCTTATAAGTAATGATTTATAACTTTTTAAAATTCTTTCGTTTCTTCTCTTTAAAAATATTCTTTTGTACTCTAGGCATAAGGCCAGTAATTTTGGGGAGAGGGACAGTCGATTAGATCGACCCAGTATGCAACTGGTACTTAATTTATCGACCCCGAAAGGATGAAAGGCAAAGTCGAGATTGGTGGAATTTAAAATCAGAACGTAAAGACAGACGAAATACCTATTTCTTTATTGCCCACAAGGGGCTACACACAGAGGGGACAAACAAGGACAGACAAACGGATTAAGTCGATTATATCGACCCCAGTGCGTAACTGGTACTTAATTTGTCGACCCTGAAAGGATGAAAGGCAAAGTCGAGATTGGCGGAATTTGAACTCAGACCGTAAAGACAGACTAAATACCTCTAAGCATTTCGCCCGGCGTGCTAACGTTTCTGCCAGCTCGCTGCCTTTCTCGTTAAAAATATTGAATCAAGAGAGGATGATATCTTGGTAAGACATCAGTAGAAGGAGCATAACATGTTTGACTAAATTTCAAATGAAAAGGACGAAAAAGTGGTTTGTAGTTAAATGCACAGTCTAAAAGCAATGAGGTATTTACAGTTAATCTAAATATGTATGCATGCATGTACATATGTAAGGGTCTGTACACGCACACACGCACACACACACACACACACATGCAGGCAAACCGAAGAACAAAAAGTGAATCAGGAAGGGACAACAGAATTCAATTGGACAGACACAGTAAGTTTATTAGATTGACGCTAAGTGAAAGTTTTCGATGGAAAAATGAGAAAAGAAATGACGTTTCGTTGGAAAGAGGAGAAAGTCCAGAGAAGAGGAAAAGGGGAAAGGAGCAGATAATCCGCAGAAAAGCTCGTGTATCGTTACATGGATATATGTGTGTATATATATATATATATATATATATATATATATATATATATATATAATTATAATTTAGGGTATCTAAGTGACACCACCACGCTGAAAATAGCAGCCAAAGCTTGACTAAAACCACAATAAATGTTCATATAGCACCAGGAGAGAAGACGAAGAGACAAAGTAAACTAGGAAAAACAATTACTGGATAATTCCAGATCCCGGATTTCTGGCTCTGCATAAGAAATGCTTTGCCTTCATCAGTGGAATATACACAGAAAAGCACATAAATACAAGTATATATATATACAACATACGAATACTTACATATACGAACGTATACATACATATATATATATGCACGTATGCACACGACCAGTTTAAATTGCCCGCCTAAAAAACTCCTCGAGCGATATGGTCAGAATACCACCGCAGTAAATATAATGACGAAATAAATATATAAATTTATATAAATAAGGATAAGATCGATATCTAAAATATCGATTTTATCAAGTGGCCAGCATGGGAATAAAAACCATCAAAGGTAATAATTATTTAAAATTATAATTTAGGGTATCTAAGAGACATCACCACGCTGAGAATAGCAGCCAAAGCTGTCTCTTAGATACCCTAAATTATAATTTATAATGCAACCCTCCCTCATGAAGGGACGGTTGCATCCAAGGAAATACCTAGTATTGTTGGGGAATGAAATTCCTTAAAAGAATTGGTATATATTAAGCATATAGTTTATATCCAGTTAAAAGAGAGGAAAGAAAAATGGAGATAAGGAAGTTAACGATTACTTATTATTAACAAGTTGGTCATCTTCGCTTCTTACAGCCGTTTCAATTAATCTCAACGAATTTATTAATAATAAATAATTGCTAACTTCCTTGTCTACATTTTCTTTTCTTCTTATTACTGGACATAATGTGTGTGTGTGTGTGTGTGTGTGTGTGTGTGTGTGTGTGTGTGTGCGTGTGTGTGTGTGTAGAAAACACTTTGTAGCGCTCAAATGATTCAAATATAAATATCTGTGTCCAATGTTTTTTCGAGGGGCTAATTCCGCGGGGTAAAGAGTGACTATAAAAGGAATCAAGGTGAGCAGATACGGAGATAATATTACAGATAAAGAAATTAAATATAATAGATTGAATTTAATATACAATATACATATATATCGTTGCTATTATATTAAACTGTCGCATATCCAAATTTGGCCAAACGTTTTTTTTTTTTTTTCAATAAGTATTTCTGATTTTCGTCAAACTATCGGTTGATCAAACAATAGTGTTTCCAGCTGCTTCAGATCAAAAGTTGTCAAACTGTAGTACAATGTTTTGTACTTGCGACACTTTTGCATAATTGCAACGATATGTATACATGCAAACAGAAAGAAAGGAAGTGCTGAAAACTTTTTGACGATGAATATGTAAGTATAACTACACAGATATTTATATTAAAAGATCCTACTTACACAGGGTACAAACGAGAGAAAAAATTAAAGGGGAAAAGGTAAGGTGTTAGAAGTCCAACAGCTCGGACATCCATCATAATGTTGGTAGATGTACTTCACCATAACATGCAGGCTGTAATGGAAGCAAATTGGATAAATCGAGCCTCCGTCATCAGAGTAGAAAAAAAAACTTACATTTCAGATCATGATACACAGAAGTCTAAACTTCTCTGCATCCTGATCTAAAATATAAGATTTTCCTTTTGGTTTCTTTTTTCTTGAGATTTAAAACATGCCACAAAGACAGGGGTTTTAGGTGCTTCAATTCTGGATAGCTAAAATGCTCACAAATAATTTAAGGGGATAATCACTATTGCATACAAACAAATGAGATGGCAATGCTTACAAATAATTTAAGGGGAGTTCTTGAAAAGAATTCATACTAAAAGGGGTGCAATTGGTGCTAGAAAATAACTACATCTAATTTGATAATCATTATTGCATACAAACAAATGAGATGGCAATGGTTACAAAAGTCGCCCCTATTTTCGCTACACTGTTGATGATATTTTTAAAGAAGAATTCTATATTCGTCCTGGGATTATTTTTGATTAAAAATTGTAAAAACGTATTTAAAGGAAACTCGAAAATGATGTCCTGGTGAGTGTTTTTAAATTTTGGAATATAAATAGGAGCACATAATACGCCACGAATCAATCACATTCACAACGGAAAGTTTTGGGCATTCTGCCAAGTAAACAAAATGAAATTATTACAAGTGATTTATATCGTAAAGAAACAGATATTAACAAGAACTTAGACCTTATATATAATCGTCCATCCCACACTAGAAGAAAGATCCCGTTTAATATAGCAAGAAACATATGCACAATAGTTATAAATCCAACTAAACGAGAGAAACATGAAGAAATATAAATATTCTTTTATCGACAAAAATGTCCGAAAGAACCGATAAATAATGCTACAGTTAAAGGAAACAAATCTCTGGTCTTTTACTGAAATTTTCTATGATTATCTTACAGATGCAGTAGATCATGATTATATAGGAACTTAATGTGAAAAAAGTATGGCCAGGGCAAATATTTCGCGAACCTTTACTTCTGAAATTTTGAGAAATGAATATTTTTTAATGAAATGAAATTTTCCAGATATATTAACATAATTTGAAAAAAAGATACATAAATTCATTTCTTTATTGCCCACAGGGGGCTAAATGTAGAGGGGACAAACAAGGACAGACAAAGAGGTTAAGTCGATTACACCGACGCCATTGCATAACTGGTACTTATTTAATCGACCCCGAAAGGATGAAAGGCAAAGTCGATCACGGCTGAATTTGAACTCAGAACGTAACGGCAGACGAAATAACTGCTAGGCATTTCGCCCGGCGTGCTAACGATTCTGCCAGCCCGCCGCCCTTAAAACACACACACACACACACACACACACACACACACACACATACATATTTATATATATATATATATATATATACACACACACACACACACACACACATATTGGAGGTGAATTTGTTGATAGGCTTTGTAACACACGCTTGTGTTCTGTGCTATTTTTAGCATACAAAACAACCACATAGAGGATGAACTACATTTGAGTTTACATTATTTACATTATTTACATTTGACGGATATTTGTCCTCATCTTGTTTGTTGTTAACACAATGTTTCGGCTGATATACCCTCCAGCTTTCGTCAGGAGTCTTGGGGGAAATTTCAAACCTGGGTTCTCATTCTTAAGGTATTTTTCGTGTTGTTGTTGTTATTATTATTATTATTATTATTATTATTATTATTATTATTATTATTATTGTTCAGTAGTTTTATTTTTATAACGTGCTTTCACTTCACTACCGAGCGCAGCTCTGTGCGCCTTGGGTATGTGCTGTGGTTTGCTGTGGTGCTCTTATGGTTACTGTATTGAAAGTGCTTTGCGTAGGATGTGTGCAGTGCCCAGTAGTGCAATTTTCTGTATGTTATACATATTTGTAAGTCCTGGTGTTTTTGTTATGTATTTGTCTGAATATTTTTTATTATACCTAAGGCACCTACTATGATAGGAATTGTTTCTGTTTTTAGATTCCACATTCGAGTTACCTCTATTTCCAGGTCTTTGTATTTTGAAAGTTTCTCCATTTCTTTTAGAGAGACGTTGTCATCTGCTGGTATTGATACATCAATTAGAAAGCATTTTTTTTCTTTATGATCTTTGACAACTATATCTGGTCTATTTGCCTTAATTTCTCTATCTGTGTGTATTGGCATATCCCAGAGTATGGTTGCTTTCTCGTTTTCTGTGACCTTTTCTGGCGTGTGTTTATACCATCTTTTTTCTGTTGTTATTCCATAGTGTTGGCATAGCTTCCAGTGTATATAGGTCCCAGTTCTGTCGTGTCTGTGAATATATTCCTTCTTAGCCAGGACTGGGCAGCCAGAGATAATATGATTTATTGTTTCTTGTCCATCTCCACATATTCTACAGTTACTTGTTATGTTTCTTTTCATTATATGTTTTTGGTAATTTCTGGTGGGGAGGCTTTGGTCTTGTGCAGCAATTAAAAATCCTTTAGTCTCTGCTTTGAGTCCTGAGCTTCTCAACCATTGCTGGGATTTTTCTCTGTCTATTTCTTTTGCATTTAGTTTAGCCCAGTATTTACCATGTAGGGGCTTTTCTTGCCATCGTTTTATCATGGTCCGTTGCTGTTCTAGTTTTAGTTTGGATTTCATTTGTTTTATAGCTTTTGTTGTTTCTTCTTCTTCTTCTTCTTCTTCTTCTTCTTCTTCTTCTTCTTCTTCTTCTTCTTCTTCTTCTTCTTCTTCTTCTTCTTCTTCTTCTTCTTCTTCTTCTTCGTATTTGTTAGGTAGATTGATTTCTTGTTTGTATTTGTCAGCTTCCTTAAATACTGAAAACAGTTTTTTATTTTGCTCGTGTTTTGTGGCTATTTGTATTAGTTTTCCTTGCTTCTGGAGTAGGTATTTTTGCAGTCCTATGGTGGTTATTTTATAATAGTTTTCCAGCTGTATAAGACCCCTGCCACCTTCTGTGCGTTGTACATATAGCCTTTCTATGTCAGATTTTGGGTGGTGCATCCTATATCCTGTCATTATTTTTCTTGTTTTCCTGTCTATTTTAGATAGTTCGTTTAGTGTCCAGTTAAGGATGTTGTAGCTGTAGCTTATAACTGGGACAGCTAAAGTGTTGATACCCATTATCTTGTTTTTAGCATTGAGCTCTGTTTTTAGTATTGATCTAACTCATCTATAGTACTCTTTCTTTATTTTTTCTTTCATTTGTGTATGTTGTATCCTATCTAGTTCATTGACTCCTAAATATTTATATGGTTGGCTTTCGTCTAGTTCTCTTATTTCATTGGCTTTATCTAGTGTTATATTGCTACTTTTAACTAATTTTCCTCTTTTCAGGGTTGCTTTGGCACATTTTTCTAATCCGAATTTCATATCTATTTCATTGGTAAAGCCGTGTACTGTCTGTAGTAGTGTTTCTAGCTCTTTGTCATTTTTAGCATATAATTTTAGGTCATCCATATATAAAAGGTGGCTGACTGTTTTTCCGTAGCATTTGTAACCGCATCCAGTTCTATTTAGCACTTCAGTTATTATTATTATTATTATTATTATTATTATTATTATTATTATTATTATTCAGGTCACCGCCTGGAATCGAACTCGGAATACAATTTTAAAATAGGCTACCCTGCGCGCACACAAGGATAAAATAAAATTTAATTTAATAAATATATTCTCAGACGAATTCATATTTTCAACAAAATTACGTCAAGAGTTATTTCCCCTGCTTATCATTTATGCATGTGTAACAAAGAAAAGAAGAGCGTTTGCTTCACCCATCCGCCAGTTTTGAAGATAATCAAACCAAAATTTAATGAGATCGAGTCACTCATCCAATGAGTATTTCTGTCAAATTTGGAGAAAATCCGTTCAACCGTTTTCCAGTAATTTTGCAAACACACAGACAAACGACGGGCGACTACAATAACCCTGCTTTCGCTTACACGCGAAAATCATATCAAACCCTTGCGCAAAGAGAATTTAGCGCTGGGACTTGTCCTGTTTCGGCGAACAGAACTCATGACAAATTTTTTCATTTTATCTCTGAGACATTCAACTATCTATCTATCTGTCTGTCTATACATACATACATGTATGTATGTATGTATGTATGTATGTATGTATACACGCACATCACATAGAGACACTTTCACATCGGAGCACTTATTGTCTTCAGATTTGTGAAAAATTCAGAGAAGACTTACATAAATGTTAATCTCAGTGAAAACTTTCTGCAAACATTGATAGTATCTGAAATAAAGATTAAAAGTTCGCATTATCGATGCCCTATCACGAGTAATTACTCATTTTTCGCATCGTTTATCTCTTAATAGAAACGGACTAAGGATTTATTCGCTACTTTGAACAAGTCATTAACTAGAAGAAGAAGAAGAAGAAGAAGAAGAAGAAGAAGAAGAAGAAGAAGAAGAAGAAGAAGAAGAAGAAGAAGACTGAAGATCTTTACGCCTCCATCTTGCTATGAAAACCTATACAACACAACAAGAAATATGTATATATATATATATATATATATATATATATATATATATATATATATATATATATATATATATATATATATATATATATAAAATATGTATATTTATACATGTATGTGTATATATATATACGTGTGTGTGTGTGTGTGTATACATCATATAAGTACATAGCTAGATAGCTATAGATCTCTCTCTCTCTCTCTCTCTATGTATGTATATATGTATGTATGTATGCATGTGTGTGTGTGTGTGTGTGTGTGTGTGTGTGTGTGTGTGTGTGTGTGTGTGTGTGTGTGTGTATGTATGTATGTTTGAATGAATGAATGGATGTATAACTTTTTGCGTAGAGAGAGATAACGAAGCTATGTAGTTCGAGAGCGGAAGGCGAGAGATTAGGAGAAAGTGATGGAAATCGAGAAGATAGCGATAAATAGAACAAAAGAGATGCAGTGACGACTTACAGGAAAGCAAAAACAGAAAATTAGAGATAGTAAGCGGGGAAATAAAGAGAAATGAAGGACAGAGACCGTGTTTTGGATTATCAGATAAATTCGTTCGTTTTGTTTTTGTTTTTTGTTTTTTCTACTTTCATATGTCTGCAAAAAAAGTTAAATTTATTCAAATTTTAAAAATGATAAACAAAAATAGAGGGAGAAAAGTGCTACAAAAAGGAATAGAAAGCAAAACTGCGATAAAAATAATTTTCATGTTAATTCAAATAATATTGGATAGGAATAAAATGACTAGAAGGAGGGAGCGAACGGATTTATCTGACAACCCAATAAAATGAGATGGGAAGAGAATGAGAAGAAAGGAAAGTTTGAGAAAGAAGAAACAATAAATCGAAAACGAAGTAGAAGAATAGCAAGAATGAAAATAGAGTTGGTTATATAGAGACATAATGAGAGAGAGGGGGGGAGAGAGAGAGAGAGAGAGAGAGCGAAAGAAAGAGAAAGAGAAAGAGAGAAAGAACGAAAGAGATAGAGAGAGAAAGAATTAAAGGATAAGTAAATAGTGAAGAAAAATTGAATCGAAAAAATGTAAAATTTCGTTGTCTCGGGAGGGTTATTATACCAAGAATAAGCACACGCACTGGTTTAATTTCGCTTCCTTATTTTTATTTGTCAGTTGGTTACATGACACAGCAAAATGTGCTTCGATTCACAGTTCGAATCAAGAACTTTACAAAACATATACAAAAATAAAAAACAGAATATATTATAGAAATATACTGAATTATAGTATTGGTTTCAAATTTTGGCACAAGGCCAGCAATTACAAGGGAAGTTGGTAAGTCGATTACATTGACCCAAGGGCTTGATTTGTACTTATTTCATCAGCCAAGAAAGGATGGAAAGCAAAGTCGATCTCGGCGGAATTTGAACTCAGAATGTAAAGACGGACGAAACGCCGTAAAGCATTTTGTCCGGCAAGGTAACGGTTCTGCCAGCTCATCGTCCTATATCAGATAATAATATTGAGGCGTTATGTTTAGAGAAGAACTTCGAACATACAAGCATACATACATGTGTGCGTGTGTGTGTGTGTGTGTGTGCGTGTGTGTGTGTGTGTGTGTGTGTGTGTGTGTGTGTGTGTGTGTGTGTGTGTGCGCGCGCGCGCGTGCGTGCGTGAGTAAAAATGAATAGAAATGGCTTTTCTGATAATTTTCCACTTTAATAAATAGATGTTTATGAATTATTCGGTGTATTTAAACATCTAATTATTAAAGTGGAAAAAACATCAGAAAAGCCATAGAAGGACTCAAGTGGAGTTCGAAATTCACAAAAGCTGTTTCGGCAGCATTTTCTTATTGATGTGTTCTTAGATTCCATCATGGCAAAACCCCGCCGACGGTAGGTACATTTTAAACATAAAAACTTTTAGGTGAACATTTCACCAACAACCATGATGGAACGAGTCTAAGAATGGAATGCGCCAATAAAATGCTACCGAAATTTTTTGAACCCCACTTATGTTCTTTATGCATACGCTACAATTGACACTATCTCCGGGTTAGATCTACAATTAATATTGGATTAGATGCCTATGTATATATGTATTTATGTGTATGTATATTAATTAATATATTAATATATGACTAATTACCAGATCTTATAATTATATATATATATAGATAGATAGATAGATAGATAGATAGATAGATAGATAGACAGACAGACAGACAGATAGATAGATAGATAGATGTGTATCTTTATGTTTGTGTGTCTGTGTCTGTGTGTCTGTGTCTGTGTGTGTTTGTGTATGTATTTGTCCCCTACCACCGTTTGACAAGCGGGCGTGCTTACACCCTCTTAACTTAGCTCTTCGAGAAAAGAGACCGATAGACTTAATACCAAAGTTTTTTTATTTCTAACAAATTAGTACTGGGTTCGATTCATTCGACTAAAAATTCTTCAAGACGGTGCTCCAGCAAGGCCACAAGTTAAGGGTAAAAGATAACAGATGTGTGTGTTTGTGTGTGCATGTGTGTTTGTGTGTGAGAGAGAGAGAGAGAATATGTATGCATTCGATTTGACAGTTACAGAAAGCTTGTCTATCATAATTTATATAATTGTCGAAGAGTTAAGACACCAAGAAATTGAGAAAGATGGAGTATATGATACAAAAACAATTCCTTACCAAAGAAGGAATAATATTAAAGAAAAGAAAATCTTTTAAACAAAACGAATTTGAAATATAAGACATTTATTGAGATAAGAAATATATATAAAAAATATATTTGTCTTAGAGACAAAACATATATATATATTTAAATGATTATTGACAGCGTTCGTTAAAAAACATGTCGTAATTATGTATATTACAAGTGGCATTGAGAATGATTTTAATGTAGAAATTAACTACTTAACAATCGTTAATTAAATGAAAGTTGATTAATGTAGGTATTGGTAAAGTTAATGAGAATTTGTACTGCAAAAAGGAGAAAGTAATATGACTGAATAAATAATTTATATTAAAATTGTGATTAAAGGAATACAAAAAATAAGAGTTGTGGGACTGGATGATGAGGGGGGGAGGAAGAGGAAGGGG